>NC_069500.1:1244895454-1245187954 GCF_027579735.1 Bombina bombina
GCCCTACTCAGCCAGACAGCAACTGGCACTTGATGATTAGTTTTATACAAAAACGCATTTCCTGTTTCTTGTAAATTTTGTTTTTTTTAATCAATATAACCTAATAATTTCATGCAAAAATATTGTAAACATGTGTGCTTAATTGATGACCTATTATATGCATTTTAAAGCCTTTTTGGTACAACCAAACCCATCCTTGTTTATTGTTGATTTCTTAAGTGGGGTTAGTGATCACCTGCAGTTGGCCCAAAGCATTTTGTTATACTTGGGCCCCTATTACAAATACATCCAAAAAAAAAAATGTTTGTTGCAATGGGTTATAATTTTTCCACTCAGAAGGATTTTATTTTGGTTTAAATCACTAATATATTTTATTTCCAGGATTAAAAGTGTGAAACGTATTAGAGAACAAATATTTTTCTAAGAGTTTGATTTGATCAATTTTTTATTGCTATTTATTGTAGAACAGCTAATATATGTAAGAGGTGGTATGATAGTATTTGTTAATCAACCAATAACAGGACTGTTTACACTTAAATGTTCACTTATTAACATATGTCTTAGTCCTAATTTAAACATGAATTATTACTGCTAAATTTGCTTTTTAATATGGAAAATATATACAAATGTCATCAATATGTCACAAAAAAACATTTTAGGAGGATGCAATGAATAGTTTATTGATTATATATTCATGTACCTTTTTATTTTTACTTTCAGTTCTGATCAGTACTAATAGCAATAAAATATTGTGCAGATTTCTACAGATCAATTACAGCTGCCATCTACAAAGAATTGTATAGCAATGTAAACTGTCATGGAGATGCAACTTGAAAGTAAATGCAATGCATCCTTTTGATACATGAGATGCATTATTTAACATTTTGATACCAGAATTTAATACAAGATAGAGTTATGTCTATTTTGTAGGTCATAATTCTAGTTGAGTAGCAAATAACACAAGCGGCACCAACAAGACCAGATAAGCACAGATGCAGAATGAGCTCTTAACTACCCCGTGTGTTTGCCAAAAAGAATGGCAAAAATTGCTGAGGTTTCCTTGTTGGGTTCTCTGTACATTGTATAGATTTGCATCACAAGTGATATATACATGAGGTAAAAGTTACACCTAACCTGTTAAAAGGTATATATATATATATATATATATATATATATATATATATATATATATAAGCATAAAAAAATGTGCACCCACTGAAGCCTATAATTGGCAGATTTGCCTGTATATTTTTGTAGGCAGTCACGGAGTGTATATTTTATAGATTTATTTTTTAATATATAGAACCACTTAAGAAACAAGACAGGGTGATATTACAAAAATAGTTTTTTATTTATTCTACATAGCCATCATGATTATTTTTTTTTAATAATTACAGTTGAGGGTGAGTAAGAAATTACAGTAGACCATTGGAGAAATTAGATTTTATCATCTCAAGAGACTACCATATTTTCTTTGACAGGTTAACTATAATGATATTTTTCCACCATCAAAATTGATATATATTGCATAGGCTCAAAATCAACCTCTTGATAGTTTTAATTTATGGAACCTAAAATGTGAACAAATACAAAAATAATATATATATATTCTTCTAGTGCCATATTCAAATTTGTAGCTCAAAATGTTAACTTACTTAGCTCGTTAATGTAATAAAATGAAGCCCAAAATGAAACTATAGTTTGCTAAGTTTGTGAGTTATCTGTATGCTACACTTTTCATATATAAGCTATAAAGCTTGCTGTTTTTTAACTAAATATACAAAAAGAGAATGCAAATAACAAATTATACAGCTGGGTCAAATGGTTTTGAAATGACATTTCACAGAATCACAAAGTAAAAGTACAGTTTGCATTTACACACTTCTGTAATCTGTTTGTGACAGATGTGCATGCAGTCACTTGTAATACATCTAACTGTCAAGTGACTTCTGCCTCACCCTGTGTGTATGTATTAGCATAGGTAGATATAGATAGATAGATGATAGATAGATAGATAGATAGATAGATAGATATATGATAGACTGCATTTTCCCTATGTATATGTAAAGCCTCCATTTTTAATCTATGCTTTATCGTTCTCAAGGTATAAAATAAAGGAAAGTAAACTCGAAAAAAAGCTAAAACATCCCACCACACAATAAATATTTTATTTGCATTTTAATCTTAAACCATCTCCAATAAATAAATAAAATGTGACACGTGGAGTGTCAAATGCTCAGAAAATGAACAATATATTAATAAGAATGACAAAGCAAGCATTCCTCAGGCACACACTTATGTGTTATTCCAATTCAGTACACATATACAAAGCACGATTACCAAGGGTAACCACAATAAAACTTTACTTTACTTCTATATATAACATACAAATTATAAACACCTCAAATAACAGCGCTTAAAATACACCAAAAAAATTGCTGTATGAAAAGAACAAGTTACTCATCCCTAATATATTATTTTTTTATAGTAAAATGATAGTTAAAATGGATAATTCAGCAATATTTTTATGTATGTGACTTTATATATATATATATATATATATATATATATATATATATATATATATATATAAATATCAGTAAAGTTTTATATTTCATGTCCATATAGACACACTATAATGATTTGTATACTAAGGGAATCATTTTTTTTATAAATCACCGAGCAGCAGCTGTCCTCAGACCTCCCTAACAGGCCAGATTTTCAGGATATCTAAACTGGAGCACAGGTGAAATAATCAGCTGATTAATAAACGTTGTCATTAACCTGTTCTCACCCAAGGTAATCTTGAAAATCTGGCCTATTAGGGAGGTCTGAGGACTGTTTTGAAAACCCCTTGTATAGAGTTTTTGATTATGTAATTAAATAGCTGCATATATACTGAACGTGGTTGCCTTTTTATTACTTTTTGTTGGTTTTATAAATATGGGATTTAACAACATTTTTAAATATTAAAACCATATTTTATTTGTATGTCCCTTTAAGATTTAGTATGATTATTATGATCAGTTTACAATCTGGCATCGCATACTGACTATCTATTTTATCACCTGGAGAAATGTTCCATATACCAGGGCCTTGTTTACATTTTATACCTCTCACCCAGACTACCAATGTCATCGGGAACCCTCACTAGACAGGTTTGTTCAGAATGCTAATCAGAAGTCCGTCAGGATAAAGGATAAATACATTTGATCTGTTGTGGCCTGAAAATCAGGTCCTGTTTTAAATAAAAATTGCTTGTTTAAAGGAATTTCACCTAATATTTTGCTCAAAATACATTTGGCTTTAGATTCTTTTGTAACAGAAAGCGAATTTGATTAACATTGGGAATTCAGGGCAGAGGCAGTAAATTATAATCGCTTTCCTGCATTGAGAGGAGCATTATGATAGGACGACAATACTGAATAAAAAGTAATTCATTTATTTTATAGGGACGTGGTACTACAAATGTATACGTATATGAAAGAACAGCAGTTAAATATGTTAAAATATTTCTTTATAATTAAAAAATGTTAAGAAAAAGCTGTTTCATTTAAAGGGACAGTCTACACAAAACATTTTATTGTTTAAAAAGATAGATAATGCCTTTACTATACGTACCCCAGCTTTGCACAACCAATATTGTTAGATTAATATACTTTATAACATTTAAACATCTAATTTTTTTAATCACGTGCTCTTGTATTTGCTTTTTACAACAGGAGACTGATAGTTCATGTGGGCCATATAGATAACAATGTGTTCACGCCCAGGGAGTTATTTAAGAGTTAGCACAACACAGTACTACATGCAAGTCAATAGATTTTAAATAGTCACACTCATGTGATCAGGGGGCTGTCAGAAGATGCTTAGATACAAGGTAATCAAAGAGGTAAAAAGTATATTAATAAAACCGTGTTGGTTGTGCAAAACTGTGGAATGGGTAATAAAGGGATTATCTATCTTTTAAAACAATAAAAATGATATTGCAGACTGTCCCTTTAATGAGAAACTAACAGGAAGTAAATGACTGTTTACAACTGAGTCCTGGGACTCTACTGATTGTTGGCTGACAGGGACAAAATTCACAGAAAAGTTAGCTTTATTCAGAACATGAGTATATATGTAAAAAACAAAAAACAAAGCACTGCAATACAACAATTAGGAGTATCATGACCTATTACTGAATTGTTAAAAAAAACTATAGTAAGAGTGACCATAATATGATATATATCAAGCTAAATATATGGATAATAGGGATGAGCATTTGGGTAACCCAAATATTAGTGTGTTGCTCTTTCACAAGAAGAAATCCGGCTCAGAAAAGAGCAGTATGCCCTGGGGCGGCCATTTTCTCCATTTGTTAGCTGCCGAATGACCCATATGCACATCCCTAATTGATAATTAAATATATGTTATGAATGGTCTTTTGCAGGATTAGTGTAGCAAATTACAGCATTTTTTAAGAATCTGGGCCCCCTAATAACTTTTCTTGTGCTTTATAAAAAAAAGTTAATTATGATGATTGAGTCATATAATGTTGGGCACAATACATTAGTAGTGGCAGCAGAAAAATTAAGTACATTTGCAACCTAACTGGATAAGTGATAGATTAATATCAGACTTAAAGTATAATCTCCTTAACCAGGATATATTTATAGTATGTGGACTTTTATGCCCCTTTAATTGAATGAATAATAATGCTTATTCTTGTCCATCATCATTCACATTTGGAACCATTCTAGTAATTTGACAACCCTGTGAAAACCCACTTATAACAAGTATTTTGTGATGCAATAATACCTCAAATAGGGATAATTTGATAGCAATATTTCAATCAATGAATTAATCAATCAATCAATCAGAGATCAATTCTATAGTAGCTCTTTACATGTTTTTTTTTAAATTCTACATCACTGACATCTTAAATAAACAAAAACATAGTGGTTTGTTTTGAACAACATATTTTGGCCATTTGCAGACTACATGCTTTAGGCACTGCATTTAGTTTTTAAAAAACTTAAATTATAATAATTTCTATCTATCTATCTGTATGACACTGCATGTGAATGAACACAAACTATTCCTTTAATATGGACAAAACTACATTTGTTGCCAAGGCGTTAACTCAGTGTAAACAGCTAAATGCTATAAAGGCACTAGTTGTTACTGACTGTACTTATGTACAGACTACATGTACAATCCACTTATGTACAATCCACAGACTACAGGATTTAGGCACTGTATTTAGCATTGAAGTTCCACTAATCTGTCATTATGTATTGCAAATATAGACAGTTCTGTCTTTCCAACTGTAAACAGCTAAATGCTATAAAGGCACTAGTTGTTACTGACTGTACTTATGTAAATTATACTTCTAAACAAGAAATAAACAATTAACTCAAATTAAAGGGACACTGAACCCAATTTTTTTTCTTTCATGTTTCAGATAGAGCATGCAATTTTAGGCAACTTTCTAATTTACTCCTATTATCACATTTTCTTCATTCTCTTGCTATCTTTATTTGAAAATCATGAATGTAAATCTTAGCAGCCAGCCCATTTTAGGTTCAGCACCATAGATAGCGCTTGTTTATTGGAGGCTGACATTTACGCACCAATAAGCAAACATAACGCTCCTATGCATTACATTTCTGCTTTTTAAATAAAGATAGCAAGAGAACGAAGAAAAATTGATAATAGGAGTAAATTAGAAAGTTGCTTAAAATTGCATTCTATATCTGAATCATTAAAGAAAAAAATTGCGTTTAGTGTCCCTTTAAGTACAACATAAATGAACATCCTGGTATCTATAATATGGTGCTTGGATGTTTAAACATGTGATTTATAAAATGACTGAAAAGATATATGAAGTTATTATTTGACCACGTCATTAATTATTAGTTAAGTAAAAAAACAAACTTTATTTAAACATATTATGTTGTCATAATTTATTAGCTGTCATGTTTGTATTACTTTCGTTTTGATTCTGCATCTTTTTCTTCTATGAGAATGTTTGTGAACACCTCACAGTATGCCAGTATCACATAGTTTTTCATGTTTTCAACAAGATTATGCAGTTTTTAACACGATTTAAGCAGTTTTACAAATGTAAACTGTATTCCTTCTAATGCATTGGAATATTTTAGAAAAGGATGCCAAAAATCACCAGAGCTGCAATATAACCCTTTCACACGACAATGCTGATTGACTAGCAATACTGCCTATGATATACACTCAGAGTGTCAATACAACTCCACGAATAATTACAATCCACAGACTACAGGATTTAGGCACTGTATTTAGCATTGAAGTTCCACTAATCTGTCATTATGTATTGCAAATATAGACAGTTCTGTCTTTCCAACTATCTAATCAATCTGTCTCTGTCTATCAAATGTAATATACTAACATAACGCCTGTGAACAAAGGCATAATTATTCCTTTAATGTGGACTTAAATATCATAATTAATCATAAATCAGTGTGTATATATATATATATATATATATATATATATGCTACCAAACATATAGCTATTACTGATTTTGATTACCTGATAAGTAATAATCCTTCCTAAAAATCATCAAAAGAAGTCAAAAGATTTTTTATAAAGTCATAAGGTTAAAAGAGTTGTTTTATCGTGTTGATATGTTCAGTATAAATTAATTTATTCACATTACATATAAAATTTATACCAGATAAAAATACATAAAATCATTACCGATGTTTGAAGACGTAAGAAGCAAAATCCTCTTTCTTCATAGATGTAAAATACGGAAGTTAGAGCAAGTAAATGGCAACAGACCCTCAGAGAGGTTGTGTGAACAACTGAAACTGTAGCACTTGGCCTATGGGAAGGTAAGCGAGGGGCTTGTGAGGAGGAGGAGGGGATTGACGGAGGAAGGAACCAGAGAGATGTGTCATAAGGGTGCTGGGTGCTATTTTATTGTCAAACATATATCCGCTTCCTGCACACTCACCAGCAAGGTTACACCAGATGGGGGGAAGCAACTGATAAGCAATCACCTGTTAAATGTGCATGAGATTTGAGAGGCCTTATGAAAACATTGTCTTTACTTTCATTACATAATTATCTACTATAACTGCCTAACCATTTAAAGCTAGTTGCCAAAAGTATACAAATCATGAAAAACAGTATTTCTTTATTTTGAAATAATCAGTTATCTTTTAATAACCCCTTGTACATAGTTTCATTGTGACAACTTTTTATTTTGCTTAGTATAAGTGTGTCTTACGATTTGTTTCACAGCACTGATGGCAAATTTTTTATTTTTTTAATTCATGTGACAAATTAAGAACCCCACCATCATTATAAAACAATGACACAAACATTTAACTGAGGAATTTTTAGAAATATTGTTTTATAGACTTTAATTAACCATTTTAAGACTGAGAGTTTTGCTAAATGGAAAAACATAATTTATGTAAGAACTTACCTGATAAATTCATTTCTTTCATATTGGCAAGAGTCCATGAGCAGGTGACATATGGGATATACATTCCTACCAGGAGGGGCAAAGTTTCCCAAACCTCAAAATGCCTATAAATACACCCCTCACCACACCCACAATTCAGTTTAACGAATAGCCAAGAAGTGGGGTGATAAGAAAGGAGCGAAAGCATCAAAAATAAGGAATTGGAATAATTGTGCTTTATACAAAAAAATCATAACCACCACAAAAAGGGTGGTTCTCGTGGACTCTTGCTAATATAAAAGAAATTAATTTATCAGGTAAGTTCTTACATAAATTATGTTTTCTTTCATGTAATTAGCAAGAGTCCATGAGCTAGTGACGTATGGGATAGCAGATACCCAAGATGTGGAACTTCCACGCAAGAGTCACTAGAGAGGGAGGGATAAAATAAAGACAGCCAATTCCGCTGAAAAAATAATCCACAACCCAAATCAATCTTAATAATGAAAAAAACTGAAATTATAAGCAGAAGAATCAAACTGAAACAGCTGCCTGAAGTACTTTTCTACCAAAAACTGCTTCAGAAGAAGAGAAAACATCAAAATGGTAGAATTTAGTAAAAGTATGCAAAGAAGACCAAGTTGCTGCTTTGCAAATCTGATCAACAGAAGCTTCATTCCTAAAAGCCCAGGAAGTAGAAACTGACCTAGTAGAATGAGCCGTAATCCTTTGAGGCAGGGATTTACCCAACTCCACATAAGCATGATGAATCAAAGACTTTAACCAAGACGCCAAAGAAATGGCAGAAGCTGTCTGACCTTTCCTGGAACCAGAAAAGATAACAAATAGACTAGAAGTCTTTCTAAAATCTTTAGTAGCTTCAACATAATATTTTAAAGCTCTCACTACATCCAAAGAATGTAAAGATCTCTCCAGAGAATTCTTAGGATTAGGACACAATGAAGGGACAACAATTTCTCTACTAATGTTGTTAGAATTCACAACCTTAGGTAAAAATTGAAATGAAGTCCGCAACACCGCCTTATCCTGATGAAAAATCAGAAAATGAGATTCACAAGAAAGAGCAGATAACTCAGAAACTCTTCTAGCAGAAGAGATGGCCAAAAGGAACAAAACTTTCCAAGAAAGTAATTTAATATCCAGAGAATGCATAGGTTCAAACGGAGGAACTTGTAAAGCCCTCAGAACCAAATTAAGACTCCAAGGAGGAGAGATTGACTTAATGACAGGTTTGATACGAACCAAAGCCTGTACAAAACAATGAATATCAGGAAGATTAGCAATCTTTCTGTGAAAAAGAACAGAAAGAGCAGAGATTTGTCCTTTCAAGGAACTTGCAGACAAACCTTTATCCAAACCATCCTGAAGAAACTGTAAAATTCTAGGAATTCTAAAAGAATGCCAGGAGAATTTATGAGAAGAACACCAAGAAATGCAAGTCTTCCAGACTCGATAATAAATCTTCCTAGACACAGATTTACGAGCCTGTAACATAGTATTAATTACTGGGTCAGAGAAACCTCTATGACTAAGAATCAAGCGTTCAATTTCCATACCTTCAAATTTAATGATTTGAGATCCTGATGGAAAAATGGGCCTTGAGATAGAAGGTCTGGTCTTAACGGAAGTGTCCAAGGTTGGCAACTGGCCATCCGAATGAGATCCGCATACCAAAACCTGTGAGGCCATGCTGGAGCCACCAGCAGTACAAACGAACGTTCCATTAGAATTTTGGAAATCACTTTTGGAAGAAGAACTAGAGGCGGAAAGATATAAGCAGGTTGATAATTCCAAGGAAGTGACGTGTCCACCGCTTCCGCCTGAGGATCCCTGGATCTGGACAGATACCTGGGAAGTTTCTTGTTTAGACGAGAAGCCATCAGATCTATTTTCTGGAAGTCCCCAGATTTGAACAATCTGAAGAAATACCTCTGGGTGAAGAGACCATTCGCCCGGATGTAACGTCTGGCGACTGAGATAATCCGCTACCCAATTGTCTATACCTGGGATGTGAACCGCAGAGATTAGACAGGAGCTGGATTCCACCCATACCAGTATCCGAGATACTTCTTTCATAGCCTGAGGACTGTGAGTCCCACCTTGATGATTGACATACGCCACGGTTGTGACATTGTCTGTCTGAAAACAAATAAATGATTCTCTCTTCAGAAGAGGCCAGAACTGAAGAGCTCTGAAAATCGCACCTTCCAAAATATTGATTGGTAATCTCGCCTCCTGAGATTTCCAAACCCCCTGCGCTGTCAGAGATCCCCATACAGCTCTCCAACCTGAAAGACTCGCATCTGTTGAGATCACAGTCCAGGTTGGACGAATAAAAGAGGGCCCTTGAATTAAACGATGGTGATCCAACCACCAAGTCAGAGAAGATCGAACATTGGGATTTAAGGATATTAACTGTGATATCTTTGTATAATCCCTGCACCATTGGTTCAGCATACAAAGCTGGAGAGGTCTCATGTGAAAACGAGCAAAGGGGATCGCGTCCGATGCAGCAGTCATGAGACCTAGAATTTCCATGCACAAAGCTACCGAAGGGAATGATTGAGACTGAAGGTTTCGACAAGCAGAAACCAATTTCAGACGTCTCTTTTCTGTTAGAGACAAAGTCATGGACACTGAATCTATTTGGAAACCCAAAAAGGTTACCCTTGTCTGAGGAATCAAGGAACTCTTTGGTAAATTGATCCTCCAACCATGTCTTTGAAGAAACAACACAAGTTGATTCGTATGAGATTCTGCAGAATGTAAATACTGAGCAAGTACCAAGATATCGTCCAAATAAGGAAATACCGCAATACCCTGTTCTCTGATTACAGAGAGTAGGGCACCGAGAACCTTTGAAAAGATCCTTGGAGCTATTGCTAGGCCAAAAGGAAGAGCAACAAACTGGTAATGCTGGTCTAGAAAAAGAGAATCTCAGGAACTGAAATTGGTCTGGATGAATTGGAATATGAAGATATGCATCCTGTAAGTCTATTGTAGACATATAATGCCCTTGCTGAACAAAAGGCAGAATAGTCCTTATAGTCACCATTTTGAATGTTGGTATCCTTACATAACGATTCAATATTTTTAGATCCAGAACTGGTCTGAAAGAATTCTCCTTCTTTGGTACAATGAACAGATTTGAGTAAAACCCCAGACCCCGGTCCAGATCTGGAACTGGCACAATTACCCCAGCTGACTCCAGGTCTGAAACACATTTCAGAAACACCTGAGCCTTTACTGGGTTTACTGGAATGCGTGAGGAAAAATCTTCTCACAGGCGGTCTTACCTTGAAACCTATTCTGTACCCTTGAGAAACAATGTTCTGAATCCAAAGATTTTGAATCGAATTGATCCAAACATCTTTGAAAAATTGTAACCTGCCCCCTACCAGCTGTGCTGGAATGAGGGCCACACCTTCATGCAGATTTGGGAGCTGGTTTTGACTTTCTAAAGGCCTTTTTAAGCCATAAAGTTCTTCTAGCTAAAATAGCTAAAGACATATACCTGACATCAATCCTAATGATATCTAAAATAGCATCACAAACAAAGTTATTAGCATGTTGAAGAAGTTTAACAATGCTATAAGCATTATGGTCTGACACTTGTTGCGCTAAAGCCTCCAACCAGAAGGTGGAAGCTGCAGCAACATCAGCCAAAGAAATAGCAGGTCTAAGAAGATTACCTGAACATAAATAAGCCTTCCTTAGAAAAGATTCAAGCTTCCTATCTAATGGATCCTTAAAAGAAGTACTATCTGCCGTAGGAATAGTAGTACGTTTAGCAAGAGTAGAGATAGCCCCATCAACTTTGGGGATTTTTTCCCAAAACTCTAATCTATCAGATGGCAAAGGGTACAATTTCTTAAACCTTGGAGAAGGAGTAAATGAAGTACCCAGACTATTCCATTCCCTAGAAATTACGTCTGAAATAGCATCAGGAACTGGAAAAACTTCTGGAATAACTACATGAGGTTTAAAAACCGAATTTAAACGCTTATTAGTTTTAATATCAAGAGGACTAGACTCCTCCATATCTAATGCAATCAACACTTCTTTCAGTAAAGAACGAATAAACTCCATTTTAAACAAATATGAAGATTTATCAGTGTCAATATCTGAGGCAGAATCTTCTGAACCAGATAGATCCTCATCAGAGATAGATAAGTCAGAATGATGGCGGTCATTTAAAAATTCATCTGAAATATGAGAAGTTTTAAAAGACCTTTTATGCTTACTAGAAGGAGGTATAACAGACAGAGCCTTCCGAATAGAATTAGAAAAAAATTCTTTTAAATTAACAGGAACATCCTGAACATTAGATGTTGAAGGAACAACAACAGGTAATGGATTATTACTAATGGAAATATTATACGCGTTTGATAGTTTATCATGACAACTAACACAAACTACAGTCGGAGGAACAGTTACCAAAAGTTTACAACAAATGCACTTAGCTTTGGTAGAACCAACATCAGGCAGCGTCTTTCCAGAAGTAGATTCTGATCTAGGGTCAGGTAGTGACATCTTGCAATATGTAATAGAAAAAACAAAATTATAAAATTCCTTAAATGACAGTTTCAGGAATGGGAAAAAATGCAAAACAGAACAAGCCTCTAGAAACCAGAAGCAACTAAAAAGTGAGACTGAAATAATGTGAAAAAAACTGGCGCCAAGTATGACGCCCACATTTTTTGGCGCCAAAAAACGTCTGCAACAAACACGAGTCAAAAATGACGCAACTACGTGAAAAGTTGACGCCGGAAATTACGTTATTCTCACGCCAAAAAAGTCTTGCGCCAAAAATGACGCAATAAATTCTAGCATTTTCTGCACCCGCGAGCCTAACAGCCCGCAATTTAGAAGAAAACACATAATTTATGCTTACCCGATAAATTTATTTCTCTTGTGGTGTATCCAGTCCACGGATCATCCATTACTTGTGGGATATTCTCCTTCCAAAAAGGAAGCTGCAAGAGGATCACCCACAGCAGAGCTGTCTATATAGCTCCTCCCCTAACTGCCACCTCCAGTCATTCGACCGAAGACAAGCAAGAGAAAGGAGAAACTATAGGGTGCAGTGGTGACTGTAGTTTAAAAATAAAATATACCTGCCTTAAAATGACAGGGCGGGCCGTGGACTGGATACACCACAAGAGAAATAAATTTATCAGGTAAGCATAAATTATGTTTTCTCTTGTAAGGTGTATCCAGTCCATGGATCATCCATTACTTGTGGGATACCAATACCAAAGCTAAAGTACACGGATGAAGGGAGGGACAAGGCAGGTACTTAAACGGAAGGTACCACTGCCTGTAAAACCTTTCTTCCAAAAATAGCCTCCGAAGAAGCAAAAGTATCAAATTTATAGAACTTTGAAAAAGTATGAAGCGAAGACCAAGTCGCCGCCTTGCAAATCTGTTCAACAGAAGCCTCATTTTTAAAAGCCCATGTGGAAGCCACAGCTCTAGTAGAATGAGCTGTAATCCTTTCAGGAGGCTGCTGGCCAGCAGTCTCATAAGCTAAGCGTATTATACTTCTTAGCCAAAACGAAAGAGAAGTTGCCGAAGCCTTTTGGCCTCTCCTCTGTCCAGAGTAGACAACAAACAAAGCAGATATTTGACGAAAATCTTTAGTAGCTTGTAAATAAAACTTTAAAGCACGAACCACGTCAAGATTGTGTAAAAGACGTTCCTTCTTTGAAGAAGGATTAGGACACAACGACGGAACAACAATCTCCTGATTGATATTCTTATTAGATACCACCTTAGGTAAAAACCCAGGTTTGGTACGCAAAACTACCTTATCTGCATGGAAGATAAGGGGAATCACACTGTAAGGCAGATAACTCGGAAACTCTACGAGCTGAGGAAATAGCTACCAAAAACAGAACTTTCAAAGATAAAAGCTTGATATCTATGGAATGAAGAGGTTCAAACGGAACCCCTTGGAGAACTTTAAGAACCAAATTTAAACTCCATGGCAGAGCAACTGGTTTAAACACAGGCTTGATTGTAACTAAAGCCTGACAAAAAGCCTGAACGTCTGGAACATCCGTCAGACGCTTGTGCAAAAGAATAGACAGAGCAGAAATCTGTCCCTTTAAGGAACTAGCTGACAATCCCTTTTCCAATCCTTCTTGGAGAAACGATAATATCCTGGGAATCCTGACTTTACTCCATGAGTAACCCTTGGATTCACACCAATAAAGATATTTACGCCATATCTTATGATAGATTTTCCTGGCGTCAGGCTTTCGTGCCTGAATTAAGGTATCAATGACTGACTCGGAGAAGCCACGCTTTGATAAGATCAAGCGTTCAATCTCCAGGCACTCAGTCTCAGAGAAATTAGATTTGGATGGTTGAAAGGACCCTGAAGTAGAAGGTCCTGTCTCAGAGGCAGAGTCCATGGTGGAAAGGATGACATGTCCACCAGATCTGCATACCAAACCCTGCGTGGCCACGCAGGTGCTATCAAAATCACTGATGCTCTCTCCTGCTTGATTTTGGCAATCAGACGAGGGAGCAGAGGAAACGGTGGAAACACATAAGCCAGGTTGAAGGACCAAGGCGCTGCTAGAGCATCTATCAGCGTTGCCTTGGGATCCCTGGACCTGGATCCGTAACAAGGAATTTTGGCGTTCTGGCGAGATGCCATGAGATCCAGTTCTGGTTTGCCCCAACATTGAACCAACTGTGCAAACACCTCCGGATGGAGTTCCCAATCCCCCGGATGAAAAGTCTGTCGACTTAGAAAATCCGCCTCCCAGTTCTCTACACCTGGGATATGGATAGCTGATAGGTGGCAAGAGTGAATCTCTGCCCAACGAATTATCTTTGAAACTTCCAACATCGCTAGGGAACTCCTTGTTCCCCCTTGATGGTTGATGTAAGCCACAGTCGTGATGTTGTCCGACTGAAATCTGATGAACCTCATTGTCGCTAGCTGAGGCCAAGCCTGGAGAGCATTGAATATCGCTCTTAGTTTAAGAATGTTTATCGGAAGGAGGGTCTCCTCCTGAGTCCACGATCCCTGAGCCTTCAGGGAGTTCCAGACTGCCCCCCAGCCAATTTGGCCTGCGAAAGGTCATACCTTTGGACAGATGAACCAGAGATAGCCACCAGAGAAGAGAATCCCTGGTTTCTTGATCCGGATTTAGTAGAGGGGACAAATCTGTGTAATCCCCATTCCACTAACTGAGCATGCAGAGTTGCAGCGGTCTGAGATGTAGGCGGGCAAACGGCACTATGTCCATTGCCGCTACCATTAAGCCGATTACTTCCATACACTGAGCCACCGAAGGGCGAGAAGTAGAATAAAGAACACGGCAAGAATTTAGAAGTTTTGAGAACCTGGTCTCTGTCACGTAAATCCTCATTTCTACAGAATCTATCAGAGTTCCCAGAAAGGAAACACTTGTGAGAGGGGATAGAGAACTCTTTTCTTCGTTCACTTTCCACCCATGCGACCTCAGAAATGCCAGAACTATGTCCGTATGAGACTTGGCAATTCGGAAATTTGACGCCTGTATCAGAATGTCGTCTAAATAAGGGGCCACTGCTATGCCCCGCGTCCTTAGGACCGCCAGAAGTGACCCCAGAACCTTTGTAAAGATTCTTGGAGCTGTAGCCAACCCAAAGGGAAGAGCTACAAACTGGTAATGCCTGTCCAGGAAGGCAAACTTGAGAAACCGATGATGATCTTTGTGTATCGGAATGTGAAGATAAGCAGCCTTTAAATCCACTGTAGTCATGTATTGACCCTCCTGGATCAAAGGAAGGATGGTACGAATAGTCTCCATCTTGAATGATGGGACCCTGAGAAATTTGTTTAGGATCTTGAGATCTAAGATTGGTCTGAAGGTTCCCTCTTTTTTGGGAACCACAAACAGATTGGAATAGAAGCCTTGTCCCAGTTCCTCCTTTGGAACTGGGTGGATCACTCCCATAACTTGGAGGTCTTGAACACAATGTAAGAATGCCTCTCTTTATCTGGTTTGCAGATAATTGTGAAAGGTGAAATCTCCCTTTTGGAGGGGAAGCTTTGAAGTCCAGAAGATATCCCTGGGACACAATTTCCAACGCCCAGGGATCCTGGACATTTCTTGCCCAAACCTGGGCGAAGAGAGAAAGTCTGCCCCCTACTAGATCCGTTACCGGATCGGGGGCCAATCCTTCATGCTGTCTTAGAGGCAGCAGCAGGCTTTTTGGCCTGCTTACCTTTGTTCCAAGCCTGGTTAGGTCTCCAGACCGACTTGGACTGGGCAAAAGTTCCCTCTTGTTTTGTATTAGAGGAAGTTGATGCCGCGCTCGTCTTAATGTTTCGAAAGGCACGAAAATTAATCTGTTTGGCCCTTGATTTGTTAGACCTATCCTGAGGAAGGGCATGACCTTTTCTTACAGTGATATCAGAAATGATCTCCTTCAAACCAGGCCCGAATAGGGTCTGCCCCTTGAAGGGAATATTAAGAAGCTTAGACTTTGAAGTAACGTCAGCTGACCATGATTTAAGCCATAGCGCCCTACGCGCCTGAATAGCAAAACCAGAATTCTTAGCCGTTAGTTTAGTCAAATGAACAATGGGATCAGAAACAAATGAATTGGCTAGCTTAAGTGCTCTAAGCTTGTCAAGTATATCGTCCAATGGGGTCTCTACCTGTAAAGCCTAGAGACTCAAACCAGAAGGCCGCCGCAGCAGTGACTGGGGCAATGCATGCAAGAGGCTGTAGAATAAAACCTTGTTGAATAAACATTTTAAGGTAACCCTCTAACTTTTTATCCATTGGATCTAAGAAAGCACAACTGTCGACGGGGATAGTAGTACGCTTAGCTAGGGTAGAAACTGCTCCCTCCACCTTAGGGACCGTTTGCCATAAGTCCCGTGTGGCGGCATCTATTGGAAACAATTTCTTAAAAATAGGAGGGGGAGAGAACGGTACACCTGGTCTATCCCATTCCTTAGTAATAATTTCTGTAAACTTTTTAGGAATTGGAAAAACATCAGTGTAAACAGGCACTGCATAGTATTTATCCAATCTACACAATTTCTCTGGCACTGCAATGGTATCACAGTCATTCAGAGCAGCTAAAACCTCCCTGAGCAACACGCAGAGGTGTTCAAGCTTAAATTTAAATGTTGACATCTCAGAATCAGGTTGAAGCCTCTTCCCTGAGTCAGAAAAATCACCCACAGAAAGAAGCTCTCTTTCAGCTTCTGCATATTGTGAGGGGATATCAGACATAGCTACTAAAGCATCAGTGTGCTCTGTATTTCTTCTAACCCCAGAGCTGTCTCGCTTTCCTCCTAACCCAGGTAGTCTGGATAATACCGCTGACAGTGTATTATCCATGACTGCCGCCATGTCTTGTAAAGTAAACACCATGAGCGCACTAGATGTACTTGGCGCCTCTTGAGCACGAGTCCCTTGAGCGGGAGTCAAAGGCTCTGACACGTGGGGCGAGTTAGTCGGCATAACTTCCCCCTTGTCAGATTCCTCTGGTGATAAATCTTTTAAAGACAGAATATGGTCTTTATAACTTAAAGTGAAATCAGTACATTTGGTACACATTCTAAGAGGGGGTTCCCACCATGGCTTCTAAACATAATGAACAAGAAGTTTCCTCTATGTCAGACATGTTTAAACAGACTAGCAATGAGACCAGCAAGCTTGGAAAACACTTTACAGAAAGTTAACAAGCAAAAAATAAAAACAGTACTGTGCCTTTAAGAAAAATAAAAAAGGTCAGAATTTGAAAAACAGTGAAAAAAAGCAGTAAATCAAACAAAATGTTTACAGTGTGTATAATAGGCTAACAGAGCATTGCACCCACTTGCAAATGGATGATTAACCCCTTAGTTTCAAAAACGGATAAAAAAAACGAAATATACGTTTTTTAACAGTCACAACAAACTGCCACAGCTCTGCTGTGGCCCTACCTTGCCATATAAACGATTTTTGAAAGCACCAAAACCCTTTAGAGAGGTCCTAAGCCTTCAGGGGACTCTTTCAGGGAAGCTGGAGGGTCTCAGTCTGCAAAAGTTAATGCGCATTTAGGCGCAAAATTAGGCCCCTCCCACTCATGTCTACACAGTGAGAGGCCTAGCAAAACTATCCCTAGGCAAATTTTAGCCAGCCATGTGGAAAAAACTGGGCCCCAATACAGTTTTATCACTAAAAGTCATATAAAATAAGAGTGTTACCTCTAACAGTAACGGCTAGATTTGGAGTTTGGCGTTAGCCGTGAAAACCAGCGTTAGAGGCTCCTAACGCTGGTTTTAGGCTACCGCCGGTATTTGGAGTCACTCAAAATAGAGTCGTTTCTGAAGTGAGCGTTAGACATCTAACGACAAAACTCCAGCCGCAGGAAAAAAGTCAGTAGTTAAGAGCTTTCTGGGCTAACGCCGGTTTCTAAAGCTCTTAACTACTGTACTCTAAAGTACACTAACACCCATAAACTACCTATGTACCCCTAAACCGAGGTCCCCCCACATCGCCGACACTCGAATAAAATTTTTTAACCCCTAATCTGCCGACCGCCACCTACGTTATCCTTATGTACCCCTAATCTGCTCCCCCTAACACCGCCGACCCCTGTATTATATTTATTAACCCCTAATCTGCCCCCCTCAACGTCGCCTCCATCTGCCTACACTTATTAACCCCTAATCTGCCGACCGCAAAGCGCCGCCACCTACGTTATCCTTATGTACCCCTAATCTGCTGCCCCTAACACCGCCGACCCCTATATTATATTTATTAACCCCTAATCTGCCCCCCACAACGTCGCCTCCACCTGCCTACACTTATTAACCCCTAATCTGCGGAGCGGACCTGAGCGCTACTATAATAAAGTTATTAACCCCTAATCCGCATCACTAACCCTATAATAAATAGTATTAACCCCTAATCTGCCCTCCCTAACATCGCCGACACCTAACTTCAATTATTAACCCCTAATCTGCCGACTGGAGCTCACCGCTACTCTAATAAATGTATTAACCCCTAAAGCTAAGTCTAACACCCCCCTAAGTTAAATATAATTTACATCTAACGAAATTAATTAACTCTTATTAAATAAATTATTCCTATTTAAAGATAAATACTTACCTGTAAAATAAATCCTAATATAGCTACAATATAAATTATAATTATATTAAAGCTATTTTAGGATTAATATTTATTTTACAGGTAACTTTGTATTTATTTTAACCAAGTACAATAGCTATTAAATAGTTAAGAACTATTTAATAGCTAAAATAGTTAAAATAATTACAAAATTACCTGTAAAATAAATACTAACCTAAGTTACAATTAAACCTAACACTACACTATCAATAAATTAATTAAATAAACTACCTACAATTACCTACAATTAACCTAACACTACACTATCAATAAATTAATTAAATACAATTCCTACAAATAAATACAATTAAATAAACTAGCTAAAGTACAAAAAATAAAAAAGAACTAAGTTACAAAAAATAAAAAAATATTTACAAACATAAGAAAAATATTACAACAATTTTAAACTAATTACACCTACTCTAAGCCCCCTAATAAAACAATAAAGCCCCCCAAAATAAAAAATGCCCTACCCTATTCTACATTACTAAAGTTAAAAGCTCTTTTACCTTACCAGCCCTGAACAGGGCCCTTTGCGGGGCATGCCCCAAGAAGTTCAGCTCTTTTGCCTGTAAAAAAAAAACATACAATACCCCCCCCCAACATTACAACCCACCACCCACATACCCCTAATCTAACCCAAACCCCCCTTAAATAAACCTAACACTAAGCCCCTGAAGATCATCCTACCTTGTCTTCACCTCACCGGGTATCACCGATCCGTCCTGGCTCCGATATCTTCATCCAACCCAAGCGGGGGCTAGACATCCACTGAAGTCCAGAAGAGGCTCCAAAGTCTTCATCCTATCCGGGAAGAAGAGGCGATCCGGACAGGCAACCATCCTGATCCAATCAGCCAATCAGATTGAGCTCGCATTCTATTGGCTGATCGGAACAGCCAATAGAATGCGAGCTCAATCTGATTGGCTGATTGGATCTTGGATGACGTCCCTTAAAGGAACCGTCATTCTTCAGTTGGACGTCGCCGGAAGAAGATGGGTCCGAGGTGGAGGTCTTCAGGATGGAGCCGGTCGTCATCGGATGAAGATAGAAGATGCCGCTTGGATCAAGATGGTTGCCGGTCCGGATCGCCTCTTCTTCCCGGATAGGATGAAGACTTTGGAGCCTCTTCTGGACCTCTTCAGCCACCGGATGATGGATCGCCAACCCCCGCTTGGGTTGGATGAAGATTTTGGAGCCAGGACGGATCGGTGATACCCGGTGAGGTGAAGACAAGGTAGGATGATCTTCAGGGGCTTAGTGTTAGGTTTATTTAAGGGGGGTTTGGGTTAGATTAGGGGTATGTGGGTGGTGGGTTGTAATGTTGGGGGGGGGTATTGTATGGTTTTTTTTACAGGCAAAAGAGCTGAACTTCTTGGGGCATGCCCCGCAAAGGGCCCTGTTCAGGGCTGGTAAGGTAAAAGAGCTTTTAACTTTAGTAATTTAGAATAGGGTAGGGCATTTTTTATTTTGGGGGGCTTTGTTGTTTTATTAGGGGGCTTAGAGTAGGTGTAATTAGTTTAAAATTGTTGTAATATTTTTCTTATGTTTGTAAATATTTTTTTATTTTTTGTAACTTAATTCTTTTTTATTTTTTGTACTGTAGCTAGTTTATTTAATTGTATTTATTTGTAGGAATTGTATTTAATTAATTTATTGATAGTGTAGTGTTAGGTTAATTGTAGGTAATTGTAGGTAGTTTATTTAATTAATTTATTGATAGTGTAGTGTTAGGTTTAATTGTAACTTAGGTTAGTATTTATTTTACAGGTAATTATGTAATTATTTTAACTATTTTAGCTATTAAATAGTTCTTAACTATTTAATAGCTATTGTACCTGTTTAAAATAAATACAAAGTTACCTGTAAAATAAATATTAATCCTAAAATAGCTATAATATAATTATAATTTATATTGTAGCTATATTAGGATTTATTTTACAGGTAAGTATTTATCTTTAAATAGGAATAATTTATTTAATAAGAGTTAATTAATTTCGTTAGATGTAAATTATATTTAATTTAGGGGGGTGTTAGTGTTAGGGTTAGACTTAGCTTTAGGGGTTAATACATTTATTAGAATAGCGGTGAGCTCCGGTGGGCAGATTAGGGGTTAATAAGTGTAGGCAGGTGGAGGCGACGTTGTGGGGGGCAGATTAGGGGTTAATAAATATAATACAGGGGTCGGCGGTGTTAGGGGCAGCAGATTAGGGGTACATAAGGATAACGTAGGCGGCGGCGCTTTGCGGTCGGCAGATTAGGGGTTAATTATTGTAGGTAGCTGGCTGCGACGTTGTGGGGGGCAGATTAGGGGTGAATAAATATAATATAGGGGTCGGCGGTGTTAGGGGCAGCAGATTAGGGGTACATAGGGATAACGTAGGTGGCGGCGGTTTACGGAGCGGCAGATTAGGGGTTAAAAATAAAATGCAGGTGTCAGCGATAGCGGGGGCGGCAGATTAGGGGTTAATAAGTGTAAGGTTAGGGGTGTTTAGACTCGGGGTACATGTTAGAGTGTTAGGTGCAGACGTAGGAAGTGTTTCCCCATAGCAAACAATGGGGCTGCGTTAAGAGCTGAACGCGGCTTTTTTGCAGGTGTTTTTTTTCAGCTCAAACAGCCCCATTGTTTCCTATGGGGGAATCGTGCACGAGCACGTTTTTGAGGCTGGCCGCGTCCGTAAGCAACTCTGGTATTGAGAGTTGAAGCTGCGTTAAAAATGCTCTACGCTCCTTTTTTGGAGCCTAACACAGCCTTTATGTGGACTCTCAATACCAGAGTTATTTTTATGGTGCGGCCAGAAAAAAGCCGGCGATAGTTTTTCGGGTCGTTACCGACCAAACTCCAAATCTAGCCGTAAGCATGATACCAGTCGTTATTAAATCACTGTAATCAGGCTTACCTTAAATAAATCCGGTATCAACAGCATTTTCTAGCATATACATATCTCTAGAAAAATTTAGACTGCACATACCTCATAGCAGGATACCCTGCACGCCATTCCCCAAGCTGAAGTTACCTCTCTCTTCAGTTATGTGTGAGAACAGGAATGGATCTTAGTTACAACCTGCTAAGATCATTAGAGACCACAGGCAGACTCTTCTTCTATTTTCTGCCTGAGACCAAAATAGTACAACTCCGGTACCATTTGAAAATAAACTTTTGAATTGAAGAAAAACAACTAAATTACACCACATCTCTCTAACTGCTTCCATGCTTGTCGAGAGCTGCAAGAGAATGACTGGAGGTGGCAGTTAGGGGAGGAGCTATATAGACAGCTCTGCTGTGGGTGATCCTCTTGCAGCTTCCAGTTGGGAAGGAGAATATCCCACAAGTAATGGATGATCCGTGGACTGGATACACCTTACAAGAGAAAAGTCAATTGAAAATTTTAAGATAAGAAAAAAAATTTTTTGTATTCATATGCATTTTCCCAAAAAATGAAACTGACAGTCTGAAAGAAGGAACACTGATTGACCTGAATCATGGCAAATATAAGTTTAAAACATATATTTAGAACTTTACATATAAAGTGCCAAACCATAGCTTAGATAAATAAAATAAGACTTACTTACCCTAAGACACTCATCTACATATAGTAGATAGCCAAACCAGTACTGAAACGAGAATCAGTAGAGGTAATGGTATATAAGAGTATATCGTCGATCTGAAAAGGGAGGTAGGAGAAGAAATCTCTACGACCGATAACAGAGAACCTATGAAATAGATCCCCTAGAGGAAGACCATGGTATTCAAATACTCTCTTCACATCCCTCTGACATTCACTGCACTCTGAGAGGAAAACCGGGCTTCAGCCAGCTGCGAAGCGCATATCAACGTAGAAATCTAGCACAAACTTACTTCACCACCTCCATGGGAGGCAAAGTTTGTAAAACTGAATTGTGGGTGTGATGAGGGGTGTATTTATAGGCATTTTGAGCTTTGGGAAACTTTGCCCCTCCTGGTAGGAATGTATATCCCATACGTCACTAGCTCATGGACTCTTGCCAATTACATGAAAGAAATAGGCATTTGATAAAAATATATATAAGAATCTGTATTTACTGTTAGCAGTATTGATGGTGAGACTGCATTTCTGGTTGTCTGCTGCCACCAATAGTTCAGAAATGGTATTGAAGCCAAAAGGGGTTGGCTGTTATTAAAATATATGCATTTCCAAGAGTCAATGAAGGGACAATCATCCGTTTGGGTCGTATCCAAAAGGTTCACCGATGATTACAAAATAGATGCAGGCTTATCACTCGATAAAAGCTCATGCATAGAAAAAAAGGGTCTTTGGCTGGAATCTTGACTGTGTTCCCAAGGCAGCAGTTGTGAGTCAGTCTCTACAGAAAGCAACATTGGGCCTAAACCTTTTATTCTCTGAATTGCATAAACCTCTTATTTATGACGGTGAACTGACTTAATCTGAAAAAGCTTAAATTTCAAATTGGTTTATTTGGTGATGTATACAGTTCTATATTTTTAATGTTTTAAATCAAGATATTCTAAAACTATAGTTATATCGTAGTGTGATTTAAAAGGAAATGTATTCTTATATTTAATTTTAAAATCATAAGTTAATTACAGTTATTGAGATATATATATATATATATATATATATATATATATATATATATATACACACATACATACAGTATATATATATATATATGTATATATATATATATATATATATATATATATTAGAATTTGTCTTATTGTGGCTGAATAAGAGGCTAATCCAGGCCAGACATATTGGCATATAAATTGGCTGTTGCATTAATAACATATATAATTCCTGGTGTTTAAATTGAAGTTATATAAAACCATTTGTGGGCTAAATAGCTTAATTATACTTCCCTGAAAGTTATCTCAGATTTATTGAAATTTAGTAAGATATGTGAAGTATCTTGTTATATTGTTTAATTAAGCACTGTTAAATTAGCGGTCCATATTCTGGTGTTTTTATTGTGATATTTTAATGCGATTCATTGTGAGTAAGGTTAATTTTAGATATATATTTTGGTTTGCTTTGTAAAGAATATTGTAACAGCATAGATATATAATTTGTTCATAATCTAGTCTCTACATAAATATAATTCAAGGTGTCTAAGGATAACTGGTCTAGAATTAAGGAATAAATATTGATTGTAATAAATATATTGTTACATATATATACATTTTATTGGTTGGCAACTGCTAAGATAAGTTCTCCAACATTTTACTGGAGATTACTGCTGATATAATTATAAATGATATTGTAAACCTAATACCGTATATACCAACAATTCATACAATTCGGATGCTAGCGAATACGGAAGAAGGCAGCCGCATGCGGCTCTTTTCAGAGCTGGATTTAATCTTGTGAAAGTGTGACACACATATGGATTTGCACAGATCTCAGTGTGCTGCACTTTCACAAGAATAAATCCGTCTTCGAAAAGCAAATGCGCATATCTACTGATTACTATGGTATTATATAAAAATGCACCAAACAGTATGAATACATTTTACTTTATTTTACCATAAAACACATGGAAATATTTTAAGTAAAACAGTGTTTTCAAAAAAGAAAATACCAAAAATTTGTATATTGCACACCATAAAATAAAAAATGTACAGAATTTAAAAAAATAGAAAATACAATTTTTTTTTTTAGACATTTGTTCTGACTTTTACTTAATTACAATCTTTTTTGGTGTAAGCACCTCTTATACTTTGTTTATCACAAGATTCATGATATACAATTAATTATTGTAGTTCCAGCTAGTAGCCTAATTACTTTGTAAATTCCCATTTATACATATAAAACATAGCATAGAAACAGGAAATCCCTGTAAAGTACAGTTTATCTGTACATTGAAAAACTAGTGAATTAAAAATAACGAGAATGGTTAGTAAAAGGTGTGGAAATACATAAAAGTGAATTACAACACTTTTTTTTACCATATTTTTTTGTAATCAGGCAGCAATCACTAACGTTGGATGTTCTCTGCTAAATGATATTAGTCTTTGATTATTTTTTTTTCAAATCAACCAATATTTAATATGCATAACAGGATGCATCTGCCAGAATGTGCCTGTTCCAGAAAAGGTTTTGTCTTTTAGTCAATTATTAAAACAAATGTAAAAAAA
Organism: Bombina bombina; assembly: GCF_027579735.1. NCBI lineage: Eukaryota > Metazoa > Chordata > Amphibia > Anura > Bombinatoridae > Bombina > Bombina bombina. Next base: position 1,244,920,185 of record NC_069500.1, read on the forward strand.
TGATATTCTCTACAAAACCCCACAGACAAATTTCTGTAATTAACAATAATAAAGCATGACACAGTAAGTCATCATGCTATAGGCAAAGAAGCCTATGAACACCTGAGTTGGAGACAGAACAGTAAATAGGAACTTTCAGATTCCACAGTAATATAAAAGTGTTACAAGAACCCGGCACTGTGTACTGTAACCAAAACCACCCAATAATGTGGTTCTGTTTTGTTTCTATAACTGGAAAAGTTGATATAAAACAACAACATTTTCTTAAAGGGATACTAAACCCATTTTTTTTTCTTTAATGATTCAGGTAGAGCAGCATTTTTTTTTAGCAGCTTTCTAATTTACTCTTATTATCAATTTTACTTTGTTCTCCTGCTATCATAATTTGAAATTCAGGAATGTAAAAATTAAGAGCTCGCCAATTTTAGGTTCAGCACCCTGGATAGCGCTTGCTTATTGGTGGCTACATATAGCCACAAATCAGCAAGTGCAACCCAGGTTCTGAACCAAAATGGGCAGGGTCCAAAGCTTTGCATTCCTGCTTTTCAAGTAAATATAGCAAGAGAATGAAGAAAAATTGATAATAGAACATAATTTTTAAGAAAAAACCCTAATTTACTCCTATTAGAATCATTAAAGAAAAAATATGGGTTTAGTATCCCTTTAAATGTAACTGCAAAGAAGAAAAGACATTTTATCACATACAGGTAATCTACATGCAAATATAAACCATCTAATATAAATGTCAGGATGAATATTAATTATAGATAATAATTCTAGTTATCATTAAAACAAATTCCATTCAGTTACGCGCGTACCATTATCATGCCATTGGTTTAAAGAACATATACTAGATCATGTGAAATAGATCACATGTCCACTGGATCACAATTGGGAAAAAATAAGAGATGATTAGTGTTTTTTTTTCTTCTTTCAAATGTGTAAAAAAACTTTTTTTTTTTTTTTTAAATGTGCTGATTTATATGTGATACTATAAAATAACTAAATAAAACATTTGGTGTGAAACACAAATGATAAAATAGGTTGATAAAATAAAGCAGACAATACCTGTTACAATCATTAAAAGGACATTCTAAGGTAAAAATTAAACATTCTAATGTTAGTGTATATTATTTGTATTAGTGGCATTTACTAGGTACTTAATCTCTACAAAACGGGTTAAAAACAAAAAGGAGCTACAGCATATTGCAGCTTGTGAGCAGGACATGGCTTGTGATTGGCAGCTACAGGAGTATGCTGCTCCTAATTGGCTCACCGGCTATGTACACTTTGAGGGCTGCAAAGTGTTGCAGGATTTTATCTGTGTGTTTAATCCCTTTGTAGATGTTTTAAGTATAGTTTGCAAAGGAAATTAGTGGAAAAACAATTATGTTCTAACAAATGGAGATTGTTTTGCAACAGAATGCTCTTTTTTTGATAGTACCTTAAATGCTTTTAATTGTTTGATAATGTTAATGTAACACAGACTAATTTTAGTGCTGAGTAGATTCTTAATAGACTATTTAACCAAGAATTAATTTTGTGTAATAGGAAAATATATTAAAATCATAAAAAGGGGCGAAGGATTACCCTCAATAGAGAATATAGTGGTATCTTGTTTCAGTACCTATTGTGGTGAAGGGGTGTGTTTAATATATCTCTGGATATCATTTGAATAATACTATATACACAGACCATTTAAACCAATATTTAGAAAGTTATTTAAAATAAAAGTAGTGCACAAAAATGCATCTGTGGCATTTTCAGTATTCTTGTTCAGTTAATATTGCCATTTGAAACTAAAGTCCATTTACAAATAATTCAAAATTAGACAAAAGCAATTCAAATTCCAGCAGGCTATAATGCTAAAAGCAAAAGAGAGGGAATGGCTGGGTATGGCAGATCAATTTGATCACAGCAGAAAACTGAACTTGGCAAAAGAATATCAAAACAATGATGCAGATAAAATACATACTTTTTCAGTAAAATTCCTATTAATATTACATTTTGGGTAATTAATTTACTTAAAGAGCTGAAGGAATAAAATTGCTTTAAAATTCAAATCAGATAGTCCAAAACTATACACCAAATTAATATCGGCTCTATTTTACTCTTCTGAAAGTATAAATAAATGCTACCCGACACCTGGCATGGAAAGGTGGAGGTTACAGAGTGAAAAAGAAAAAATAAGATGTAAAAGATCTAGAAATAGCTGCATATGCATTCATTTTGCATACAAAACCTAAATAAAATCAATTGTAATTAATGTTCACTACCAAAGTGTCATGGAAAAATTTAAAATATCTATTTTAAAGGAATTGTTTGCTGAATTCCATTTTTTGCTACATAATGCCGTTCCCTGGATGTTTAAAGCATAATTTGCATCTTAACAAATAAGTAGAAAGAGTTGCAAACAAAAATAAAAAATCATTACTTTCCAGTCATAATTATACACATGTAAATACTGTAAGCAAAATAGTTCATATTGTCCGCTTGTTATTGTGATAAAAAAAGATGAGGTCTTGATTCTGATGTAGATATTATTTCAGTGTAATACGGAGAACCCCTGGTCTTATTTCTGAGAACCTAAAATAAAAGAAGACCAAGTTACAATAGACTGTCAACTTACAATGCAGAAAATATACCGTTACATGTCCTAACATAGATTTTATTTCTATTTTTACTGCCCTAGTTTTTTCAACATTAAAGGGACAGTCAACCTAAAAATTATTGTAACTTTTTTAGATTAGTTAAATAAAGATCTTTACAGTAAACTGCAGCCAAATTTTCATCTAAATAAACTTTGGCCGAAAAAACATAATTTATGTAAGAACTTACCTGATAAATTCATTTCTTTCATATTAGCAAGAGTCCATGAGCTAGTGACGTATGGGATATACATTCCTACCAGGAGGGGCAAAGTTTCCCAAACCTCAAAATGCCTATAAATACACCCCTCACCACACCCACAAATCAGTTTAACGCATAGCCAAGAAGTGGGGTGATAAGAAAAAAGTGCGAAAGCATAAAAAATAAGGAATTGGAATAATTGTGCTTTATACAAAAAAATCATAACCACCACAAAAAGGGTGGGCCTCATGGACTCTTGCTAATATGAAAGAAATTAATTTATCAGGTAAGTTCTTACATAAATTATGTTTTCTTTCATGTAATTAGCAAGAGTCCATGAGCTAGTGACGTATGGGATAATGACTACCCAAGATGTGGATCTTCCACGCAAGAGTCACTAGAGAGGGAGGGATAAAATAAAGACAGCCAATTCCGCTGAAAATAATCCACACCCAAAATAAAGTTTAAATCTTATAATGAAAAAAACTGAAATTATAAGCAGAAGAATCAAACTGAAACAGCTGCCTGAAGTACTTTTCTACCAAAAACTGCTTCAGAAGAAGAAAACACATCAAAATGATAGAATTTAGTAAAAGTATGCAAAGAAGACCAAGTTGCTGCTTTGCAAATCTGATCAACCGAAGCTTCATTCCTAAACGCCCAGGAAGTAGAAACTGACCTAGTAGAATGAGCTGTAATCCTTTGAGGCGGAGTTTTACCCGACTCGACATAAGCATGATGAATTAAAGATTTCAACCAAGATGCCAAAGAAATGGCAGAGGCCTTCTGACCTTTCCTAGAACCGGAAAAGATAACAAATAGACTAGAAGTCTTTCGGAAATTCTTAGTAGCTTCAACATAATATTTCAAAGCTCTAACTACATCCAAAGAATGCAATGATTTCTCCTTATAATTCTTAGGATTAGGACATAATGAAGGAACCACAATTTCTCTACTAATGTTGTTAGAATTCACAACCTTAGGTAAAAATTTAAAAGAAGTTCGCAACACCGCCTTATCCTGATGAAAAATCAGAAAAGGAGACTCACAAGAAAGAGCAGATAATTCAGAAACTCTTCTAGCAGAAGAGATGGCCAAAAGAAACAAAACTTTCCAAGAAAGTAATTTAATGTCCAATGAATGCATAGGTTCAAACGGAGGAGCTTGAAGAGCCCCCAGAACCAAATTCAAACTCTAAGGAGGAGAAATTGACTTAATGACAGGTTTTATACGAACCAAAGCTTGTACAAAACAATGAATATCAGGAAGATTAGCAATCTTTCTGTGAAAAAGAACAGAAAGAGCAGAGATTTGTCCTTTCAAGGAACTTGCAGACAAACCTTTATCCAAACCATCCTGAAGAAACTGTAAAATTCTCGGAATTCTAAAAGAATGCCAGGAAAAATGATGAGAAAGACACCAAGAAATGTAAGTCTTCCAGACTCTATAATATATCTTCCTAGATACAGAGTTACGAGCCTGTAACATAGTATTAATCACAGAGTCAGAGAAACCTCTTTGACTAAGAATCAAGCGTTCAATCTCCATACCTTTAAATTTAAGGATTTGAGATCCTGATGGAAAAAAGGACCTTGTGACAGAAGGTCTGGTCTTAACGGAAGAGTCCACGGTTGGCAAGAGGCCATCCGGACAAGATCCGCATACCAAAACCTGTGAGGCCATGCTGGAGCCACCAGCAGAACAAACGAGCATTCCTTCAGAATCTTGGAGATTACTCTTGGAAGAAGAACTAGAGGTGGAAAGATATAGGCAGGATGATACTTCCAAGGAAGTGACAATGCATCCACTGCTTCCGCTTGAGGATCCCTGGATCTGGACAGATACCTGGGAAGTTTCTTGTTTAGATGAGAAGCCATCAGATCTATTTCTGGAAGTCCCCACATTTGAACAATCTGAAGAAATACCTCTGGGTGAAGAGACCATTCGCCAGGATGTAACGTTTGGCGACTGAGATAATCCGCTTTCCAATTGTCTATACCTGGGATATGAACCGCAGAAACTAGACAGGAGCTGGATTCCGCCCATACCAGTATTCGAGATACTTCTTTCATAGCCAGAGGACTGTGAGTCCCTCCTTGATGATTGATGTATGCCACAGTTGTGACATTGTCTGTCTGAAAACAAATGAACGATTCTCTCTTTAGAAGAGGCCATGACGGAAGAGCTCTGAAAATTGCACGGAGTTCCAAAATATTGATTGGTAATCTCACCTCCTGAGATTCCCAAACCCCTTGTGCTGTCAGAGACCCCCAAACAGCTCCCCAACCTGTCAGACTTGCATCTGTTGAAATTACAGTCCAGGTCGGAAGAACAAAAGAAGCCCCCTGAACTAAACGATGGTGATCTGTCCACCACGTCAGAGAGTACAATCGGTTTTAAAGATATTAATTGAGATATCTTTGTGTAATCCCTGCACCACTGGTTCAGCATACAGAGCTGAAGAGGTCGCATGTGAAAACGAGCAAAGGGGATCGCGTCCGATGCAGCAGTCATAAGACCTAGAATTTCCATGCATAAGTCTACTGAAGGGAATGATAGTGATTGAAGGTTTCGACAAGCTGAGATCAATTTTAGACGTCTCTTGTCTGTCAGAGACAGAGTCATGGACGCTGAATCTATCTGGAAACCTAAAAAAGTTACCCTTGTCTGAGGAATCAATGAACTTTTCGGTAAATTGATCCTCCAACCATGATCTTGAAGAAACAACACAAGTCGATTCGTATGAGATTCTGCTAAATGTGAAGACTGAGCAAGTACCAAGATATCGTCCAAATAAGGAAATACCACAATACCCTGTTCTCTGATTACAGACAGAAGGGCACCGAGAACCTTTGTAAAAATTCTTGGAGCTGTTGCTAGGCCAAACTGCAGAGCCACAAACTGGTAATGCTTGTCCAGGAAAGAGAATCTCAGAAACTGATAGTGATCTGGATGAATCGGAATATGCAGATATGCATCCTGTAAATCTATTGTGGACATATAATGCCCTTGCTGAACAAAAGGCAGGATAGTCCTTATAGTTACCATTTTGAATGTTGGTATCCTTACATAACGATTCAATATTTTTAGATCCAGAACTGGTCTGAAGGAATTCTCCTTCTTTGGTACAATGAAGAGATTTGAATAAAACCCCAGCCCCTGTTCCAGAACTGGAACTGGCATAATTACTCTAGCCAACTCTAGATCTGAAACACATTTCAGAAATGCTTGAGCCTTCGCTGGATTTACTGGGACACGGGAAATTAAAAATCTCTTTGCAGGAGGCCTTATTTTGAAGCCAATTCTGTACCCTTCTGAAACAATGTTTTGAATCCAAAGATTGTGAATTGAATTGATCCAAATTTCTTTGAAAAATCGTAATCTGCCCCCTACCAGCTGGGCTGGAATGAGGGCCGCACCTTCATGTGGACTTGGGAGCTGGCTTTGGTTTTCTAAAAGGCTTGGATTTATTCCAGACTGGAGATGGTTTCCAAACTGACACCGCTCCTGTGGGTGAAAGATCAGGCTTTTGTTCCTTATTGTGACGAAAGGAACGAAAACGATTATTAGACCTAAATTTACCTTTAGATTTTTTATCCTGTGGTAAAAAAGTTCCTTTCCCTCCAGTAACAGTTGAGATAATAGAATCCAACTGAGAACCAAATAATTTATTACCCTGGAAAGAAAGGGAAAGCAAAGTTGACTTAGAAGACATATCAGCATTCCAAGTTTTAAGCCATAAAGCTCTTCTAGCTAAAATAGCTAGAGACATATACCTGACATCAACTCTAATGATATCAAAGATGGCATCACAAATAAAGTTATTAGCATGTTGAAGAAGATTAACAATGCTATGAGAATTATGATCCGTTACTTGTTGCGCTAAAGCTTCTAACCAAAAAGTTGAAGCTGCAGCAACATCCGCTAAAGATATAGCAGGTCTAAGAAGATTACCCGAACATAAGTAAGCTTTTCTTAGAAAGGATTCAATCTTCCTATCTAAAGGATCCTTAAAGGAAGTACTATCTGCCGTAGGAATAGTAGTACGTTTAGCAAGAGTAGAGACAGCCCCATCAACCTTAGGGATTTTGTCCCAAAATTCTAATCTGTCAGATGGCACAGGATATAATTGCTTAAAACGTTTAGAAGGAGTAAATGAATTACCCAAATTATTCCATTCCCTGGAGATTACTTCAGAAATAGCATCAGGGACAGGAAAAACTTCTGGAATAACTACAGGAGATTTAAAAACCTTATTTAAACGTTTAGATTTAGTATCAAGAGGACCAGAATCCTCTATTTCTAATGCAATTAAGACCTCTTTAAGTAAAGAACGAATAAATTCCATTTTGAATAAATATGAAGATTTATCAGCATCAACCTCTGAAACAGAATCCTCTGAACCAGAGGAACCACTATCAGAATCAGAATGATGATGTTCATTTAAAAATTCACCTGAAAAATGAGAAGTTTTAAAAGACCTTTTACGTTTACTAGAAGGGGGAATAACAGACATAGCCTTCTTAATGGATTTAGAAAAAAAATCTCTTATGTTAACAGGAACACTCTGAGTATTAGATGTTGACGGAACTGCAACAGGTAATGTAACATTACTAAAGGAAATATTATCTGCATTAACAAGTTTGTCATGCCATTCATTACAAACAACAGCTGGAGGAACAGATACCACAAGTTTACAACAGATACACTTAACTTTGGTAGATCCAGCACCAGGCAGCGTTTTTCCAGAAGTATCTTCTGACTCAGTGTCAATCTGGGACATCTTGCAATATGTAATAGAAAAAACAACATATAAAGCAAAATTGATCAAATTCCTTAAATGACAGTTTCAGGAATGGGAAAAAATGCCAGTGAACAAGCTTCTAGCAACCAAAAGCAATAAATAATGAGACTTAAATAATGTGGAGACAATAGTGACGCCCATATTTTTTAGCGCCAAAAAAGACGCCCACATTATTTGGCGCCTAAATCATTTTGGCGCCAAAAATGACGCCATATCCGGAACGCCGACACTTTTGGCGAAAAAAAACCCGTCAAAAATGACGCAACTTCCGGCGACACGTATGACGCCGGAAACAGAAAAAAAAATTTGCGCCAAAAAAGTCCGCGCCAAGAATGACGCAATAAAATGAAGCATTTTCAGCCCCCGCGAGCCTAACAGCCCACAGGGAAAAAGTCAAATTTTAAGGTAAGAAAAAAATGATTTATTCATATGCATTATCCCAAATATGAAACTGACTGTCTGAAATAAGGAACGTTGAACATCCTGAGTCAAGGCAAATAAATGTTTGAATACATATATTTAGAACTTTATATAAAAGTGCCCAACCATAGCTTAGAGTGTCACAGAAAATAAGACTTACTTACCCCAGGACACTCATCTACATGTAGTAGAAAGCCAAACCAGTACTGAAACGAGAATCAGTAGAGGTAATGGTATATATAAGAGTATATCGTCGATCTGAAAAGGGAGGTAAGAGATGAATCTCTACGACCGATAACAGAGAACCTATGAAATAGACCCCGTAGAAGGAGATCATTGAATTCAAATAGGCAATACTCTCCTCACATCCCTCTGACATTCACTGCACGCTGAGAGGAAAACCGGGCTCCAACCTGCTGCGGAGCGCATATCAACGTAGAATCTAGCACAAACTTACTTCACCACCTCCATAGGAGGCAAAGTTTGTAAAACTGATTTGTGGGTGTGGTGAGGGGTGTATTTATAGGCATTTTGAGGTTTGGGAAACTTTGCCCCTCCTGGTAGGAATGTATATCCCATACGTCACTAGCTCATGGACTCTTGCTAATTACATGAAAGAAATACACTTACTGATCTCATCTGGCCTTTTTGAAATGGCCGCCTGACCCCTCCTTCTCTGACGTCTCCCAAAATCTTGCAGTAACAGGATCCTTTCCTTTCTTCTCGTTTCTCCCTAACTGAGCCTGAGCGCTATCTCGCTGCCCTGGCTGCTGTCCAAGTATGATCTCAATGAGCGATTTCACAACCTATGTACGGCAACAGGTTGGTGCCGGGTATGGCAACAGGTTGGCACGAATTTCGACAGCAGCTTGATGCAGGGTCTAGCAGCAAGTTTAGTGTAGGGTCTGGCAGCGGGTAATGCAGGATCTTCTCACCCTGCTTCTAGCTCCCAGCTCTGTAAATGGCAGCCCCTGTGGATCACCAGAAATCACAGCTCCAACATAGGCACATAGAAAGCGCAGCACGGCTGGTGAGGTGAGACACAGGCAAATCAGCTGTGATTTCTGGTGATCCAGTTTCTCCCTAACCTTTTATTGAGTGCAGTGAAATGTGCAGCAAAAATGATTGAATAGAGGATAAGAGGCAAGTAAACGGGAAACCAAAGAAACCTGAGCATTCATGAGAATTATTTTTGCTAAATCGTAATAATGCTGCTTATTTTGCACACATTGACCTATTTGAAGCACAAAACAATCTGCTCAGCTTGTTATATATTAACAACGGAAGGTAACAGCAGATCTACATATAAAATTATAATTGTAAAACAACATCCTGTGAATCCGCAAAGACAAGCAGTAGTTAGGCATACAAAGCAATCTTAAAACAGGGGCACAGAGAGCTGAAATTGCAGGAGCGCGCAGGGACGAGAAGAAAGGAAAGGATCCTGTTACTGCAAGCTTTTGGGAGACGTCAGAGGAGGAGGGGTCAGGCGGCCATTTCAAAAAGGCCAGATGAGATCAGTAAGTGTATTTTTCGGCCAAAGTTTATTTAGATGAAAATTTGGCTACAGTTTACTGTAAAGATCTTTATTTAACTAATCTAAAAAAGTTACAATAATTTTTAGGTTGACTGTCCCGTTAATCATTCTTTAAAGGAACAGGAAACCCATTTTCTTTTTTGATTTAGAAAGCATACCAAAAAAAAAAATTTATGCTTACCTGATAAATTTATTTCTTTCTTGATACGGTGAGTCCCCGGATCATCATCAATTACTGTTGGGAATACCACTCCTGGCCAGCAGGAGGAGGCAAAGAGCACCACAGCAAAGCTGATAAGTATCACTTCCCTACCCACAATCCCCAGTCATTCGACCAAGGGAAAAGAGAGAAAAGAAAATAACACAAGGTGCAGAGGTGCCTGAGGTTTATATAACAAATAAACTGTCTGAAAAACAGGGCGGGCCGTGGACTCACCATGTCAAGAAATAAATACATTTATCAGGTAAGCATACATTTTGTTTTCTTTCTAATGACATAGTGAATCCACGGATCATCATTAATTACTGTTGGTAATCAATACCCAAGCTAGAGGACACAGATGATAAGGGAGAAACAAGACAGGTAACCTAAACAGAAGGCACCACAGCTCTAAGAAACTTTCTCCCAAAAGAAGCCTCAGCCGAGGCAAAAGTATCAAATTTATAGAATTTGGAAACAGTATGTAAAGAAGACCAAGTTGCAGCCTTGCAAATCTGTTCCACAGAAGTTTCATTTTTGAAAGCCCAGGAAGAAGAAACAGCCCTCGTAGAATGAGCCATGATTCTCTCAGGAGGCTGTTGTCCAGCAGTTTCATAGGCCAAATGAATACTACTCTTCAGCCAGAGTGAAAGAGGTAGCCGTAGCTTTCTGACCTTTATGTTTTCCAGAGAAACAGACAAACAGAGAAGAAGACTGCCGAAAGTCTTTAGTCGCCTGTAAATAGAATTTCAACGCACGCACTACATCCAGGTTGTGCAACAAACGCTCCTTATGAGAAGAAGGGTTAGGACACAAAGAAGGAACAACAATTTCCTGATTAATATTCTTGTCCAAAACAACCTTATAAAGGAAACCTAACTTAGTACGCATAACCACCTTATCAGAATAAAAAATAAGGTAAGGGGAATCATACTGCAACGCCGAAAGTTCAGAGATTCTCAGAGCAGATGAAATGGCCTCAAGAAACAAAACCTTCCAAGATAACATCTTAATATCTAAGGAATGCGTAGGCTCAAACGGAGCCTGCTGTAAAACTTTAAGAACAAGGTTAAGAATCCAAGGAGGAGTAACAGGTTTAAACACAGGCCTGATTCTGACCAAGGTCTGACAAAACGACTGCACGTCTGGCACATCCGCCAGACGCTTACGCAACAAAATAGACAAAGCAGAAATCTGACCTTTCAGAGTACTAGCCGCCAAACCCTTCTCCAGACCCTCCTGGAGAAAGGGCAAACTCCTAGGAATCCTGACTCTATTCCAAGAGTAGCCCTTATATTTACACCAATAAAGATATTTACGCCATATCTTATGGTAAATCTTTCTAGTAATAGGCTTGCGTGCCTGAATCATGGTCTCAATGAGCGACTCAGAAAAGCATTCAATCTCCAAGCAGTCATCTTCAGAAAAACAAGATTTGGATGAAGGAAGGGACCCTGAATCAGGAGGTCCTTCCTCAGAGGTAGTCTCCATGGAGGCAGAGACAACATTCCCACTAGGTCCGCATACCAGATCCTGCGAGGCCACGCCGATGCTATGAGAATCACCGACACCCTCTCCTGTTTGATCAGAGCAATGACTTGGCAGGAGAGCGAATGGAGGTATGCTAGACTGAAATTCCATCTATCAAGAAGGCCTGTAGATCCCTTGACCTCGAGCCGTACAACGGGAGCTTGGCATTCTGTCGAGAAGCCATGAAATCCAGTTCTGGCTGCCCCTATTTGAGGATTAAACTTGAAAACACCTCCGGGTGAAGTTCCCTCTTCCCCGGATGAAAAGTCTGTCGGCTCAGAAAATCTGCTTCCCAATTGTCCACTCCTGGAATGTGGATCAGTTGTGGGCCTCTGCCCACTGAATAATTCAGGCCACCTCTGACATGGCCAAGGAACTCTGAGTTCCCCCCTGGTGGTTGATGTACCCCACCAATGTTTTATTATCTGACTGAAATCTGATAAAACGGGCTAAAGCTAACTGAGGTCATGCCAGAAGAGCATTGAAAATCGCTCTCAGCTCTAGGATGTTTATGGGAAGTTTCGACTCTTCCCAAGTCCATAGACCCTGAGCCTTCAACGAGCCCTAGACTGCTCCCCAACCTAGAAGGCAGGCATCTGTGGTCACAATCACCCAGGAGGGTCTGCGGAAGCAAGTTCCCTCGGAGAGGTGTTCCTGACATAACCACCACAGAAGAGAGTCCTTTGACGCCTCTTCTGTGGAATTGACCATCTTGAACAAAGGGAAGGATGGATTGAATAGTCTCCATCTTGAAGGAAGGTACCCCGAGAAACTTGCTTAAACACTTTAGATCTAGAATTGGTCTGAAAGTTCCCTCTTTTTTGGGAACCACAGATTTAGTAAAAACCCAGACCCTGTTCCTGCAGAGGAACTGGAACTATTACCACCAGGACAGAAAGATACTTAACACAATTTAAGAACGCCCTTCTTTTTATCTGGTCTACAGATAATCTTGAGGGAAGAAACCTGCCTCTGGGGGGGGGGAGGTCTTGACTTCCATCTTGTACCCCTGGGATATAATGTCCACCACCCAGGGGTTCCGGAACATCTCATATCCAGGCTTGAACAAAAAGAGAAAGTCTGCCCCCTACTGGATCTGAGTCCGGATTGGGGGCTGACCCTTCATACTGACTTAAAATAGGCCACAGGTTACTTAGACTGTTTCCCCTTTTTCCAAGACTGACAAGACTTCCAGGAAGACTTGGATTGTTCTTGCTTGGAGTAAGAAGAAGAGGGCTTACCTCTAAAGTTACGAAAGGAACGAAAATTACTCTGACGTCCCTTCTGTTTATTCCTTTTATCCTGAGGAAGAAAATACCCCTTTCCACCTGTGATATCAGAAATTATTTCAGCAAAACCAGGACCAAACAAAGTCCTACCCTTATAAGGGATCGCTAAGAGCTTGGACTTAGATGAGACATCCGCAGACCAGGACTTCAGCCATAAGGCTCTGCGAAATAGAACCACAAAACCAGACATTTTTGCTCCCAGCTTAATAACTTGTAAGGAAGCATCCGTAATAAAGGAATTGGCTAACTTAAGGGACTTAATTCTGTCCTGGATCTCCTCAAGAGGAGTATCTGTCTAAATAGAATCAGAAAGCATCAAACCAGTAAGCAGCAGCGCAGTAACAGTGGCAATACACACTGCTGGTTGCCATTGGAGACCCTGATGTACATACATTTTCTTTAGTAAAGCCTGCAAACATTTTTATCCATTGAATCCTTAAAAGAACAACTATCCTCAATGGGAATAGTGGTCCTCTTAGCCAAAATGGAGATTGCTTCTTCCACCTTAGGAACCGTTTGCCACGACTCCTTAATGGAGTCAGCAAAAGGAAACATCTTTTTGAAAATTGGAGATGGAAAAACAGGAATTCCAGGTCTCTCCCACTCCCATGCAATAATCTCAGTAGTACGGTCTGGTACAGGAAATACCTCCACCGTGGAGGAAACATCAAAATACTTGTTCAGCTTACTAGCCTTTTGAGGATGGACTACGATAGTCGTATCAGAGTCGTCCAAAGTAGCCAAAACCTCCTTAAGTAACAGACAGAGATGTTCCAGCTTAAACCTGAAGGATACAACAGAATCAGAAGAAGGAATTAAACTGAGTCTGAGATTTCACCCTCAGAAGCTAGCGAAGTATCTTCATCCTCAGACTTCTGAAAAGAGACACCCTGGTTAGCCACCGTAAGATCAGAAAACTTATTCACAGATTATTTAAACTTTCCTCTTGCGCTTTCCCTGCAGCAAAGGAAAAGCAGACAGCGCCTCAGATACCGTAGAGGATACCTGGGCAGCAATGTCTTGCAAGGTAACTCCAGTCGGAGCATGAGAGGAAACGCAGGGCACTGCATGTGGCGACGAGCAGAATTGGGAGGCTTGAGGAGAAAGCAGCAGTAAATCTGGTACAGGAGGTACCTGAACAGCATCCGCCTTAGCTAATGATGACTCAGAATAAAAAAGTCTATTCCTATAACATAAGGTTTTTTCAATACAGGAGGAACAAAAAGGTACTGGGGGTTCCACCTGAGAGTCAAAACATAAGCTACAGGTAACATTCTGCAAGGCCTCCTGGTCCATCTAAAAAGGTAAATCCAAAAAATAATTTATTTTTTATATATTTGTTCCCTTAAATAATAAAGCAAGAAAAACTAAACAGAAAAACAAACAGCCCCAGGCACCCACTACACCTCAGCTATCTTGCTGAGGTGCCTACCTGTCCTGCTGACTGCCTCCAAAGTAGAAAAATGATCAGTTTATCACAGAAACTTGTTAAAACTAATAGTGAGAGGCTGCCAGGATAAAAGAGCCTCCGCCATTACATGCGCATCAACTCCGGAGTCTCACACTGCAGCGCTGACAGGAAGAAAGAAACAGCGTAAAAAACACACAGCCACCTCAGAACGGAACCGCCTTGTATCAGGGACGGTCCCAGCAGATGCAACGGCCAAGTAAAAAATGATTTAAACAAACACATGGCTGTAAGAAAGTGCAGAACAACATCTACCCCCAAAAGAAAACAGTTTATCCTAAACTGAGAAACCAATAAAATAAAGCTCTCCTCATAAACAGTGCCTGCTACCTGCCACAAAATAACTCCATCTAAGGAGTAAATGTAAAATAAACATCCCAGCAGCTTTTAAGCTGAATAAGTGCCAGATTTTTCCCTTCATATAAGAAAAATAAAATTGGCACTTAACTTAGAGTTCATCTGTCCGGCAGTAGGACAGCTCACCTGGTTTGAGAGGAGCTATCCCTCACATGGACCTGTGGACCAGAGAAAGACTGAGTAAGCTTACTCAGGCTATCTGAATAGGGCAGCAAAAATGTTTGGGAAAACGCAGAAGGGATTGTACCCCACAAGTTCCCAATTGCTTAAAAGCCACCACTGCTCTACTGAAGAGACTGACATGGGCTAAGGCTATACCCAAGGAAAGATCAGAGCAAACTTACTCTGCATTAAAATAACAAAATCTTGATTGTAGATCAGACAACTAAAACTTCACCTCTTCCTTGCACCGCAGGCAAAAAGAATGACTGGGGATTGTTGGTAGGGAAGTGATACTTATCAGCTTTGCTGTGGTGCTCTTTGCCTCCTCTTGCTGGCCAGAAGTGGTATTCCCAACAGTAATCTATGATGATCCGTGGACTCACCGTGTCATTAGAAATAAAACAACAACATTTTTTTAAATGTACTCTTACTAAATGTTCTTTATTTTCATGGTATTATTTCTTAAAGTGATACCTAGGTAGGTAATGTATACAACTGGAGCAGTACATGGTAGAAAAAACTGCTGCCACCTAGCACTCTTGTAATTAAATAGTCTTGTAAAACTGCTGCCATATAGTGCTGCAGACACGTGCATGCGCCTGAGCTTACCTCCCTGCTTTTCAACAAAGGATACCAAAAGAACAAAGAAAATTTGATAATATAACTGGTTGTTTAAAACTGTAAGCTATCGAAATCATGAAGAAAAATTTTGGGTTTCAAGCCATTAAAGGGACACTGAACCCAAATTTTTTCTTTTGTGATTTAGATAGAGCAAGCAATTTTAAGCAACTTTCTAATTTACTACTATTAGCAATTTTTCTTTGTACTCTTGCTATCTTTATTTGAAAAAGAAGGCATCTAAGTTTTTTTGTTTGTTTCAGTACTCTGGACAGCACTTTTTTATTGGTGGATGAATTTATCCACCAATCAGCAAGGACAACCCAGGTTGTTCACCAAAAATGGGCCGGCATCTAAACTTACATTCTTGCAGTTCAAATAAAGATACCAAGAGAATGAAGAAAATTTGATAATAGGAGTAAACTAGAAAGTTGCTTAAAATGTCATGCTCTGTCTGAATCACAAAATAAAAAATTTGGGTACAGTGTCCTTTTAAGCAAAAACAAAACTCCCAACTCCCTTTATAGGTTTTGTGGGATATAACTAGTAAAAATTAAAGAGTACACTAATAATTTTCAGTTTAGATCGTTTGTTGAGAAATGTAAAACTATGTAAATATTTATATATTATTAAAAGGGACATGACAGCCCCAAAAAATCTTTCATGATTCAGATAGAAAATACAGTTGTAAACAACTTTCGAATTTACTTCTATTATCAGATTTGTTTTATGGGATAGTCAAGTCAAAATTAAACTTTCATGATTCAGACAGAACAGGCAATTTTAAGCAGCTTTCTAATTTACTTCCATTATCAATTTTTCTTTGTTCTCTTGGTATTTTTATTTGAAAAACCAAGAATGTAGGCTTAGGAGTCGGCCCATTTTTGGTTCAGAACCTGGGTAGCGCTTGCTGATTGGTGGCTACATTTAGACACCAATCAGCAAGAGCTACCCTGGTGCTGAACCAAAAATGGGCTGGCTCCTTAACTTACATTCTTGCTTTTTTAAATAGAGATACCAAGAGAACGAAAAAAAAAATAAAAAAATTAATAAGAGTAAATTATAAAGTTGCTTAAAATTGCATGTTCTATCTGAATCATGAAAGAAAAAATTTGGGTACAAACAAATTAAATTGACATTTTATCGCTTCTTAGTAACCACGTCATTACTGAAACCAAAGACATCAACCCTGTCAGTGCGCATTCAATGTCTGACAAAGATGCCACTAGTTTGGTACCCCCAAGAAAATATCCAAATGGAAGACCATGGAAGAATATAATATACTAAGACTAATTATTCTAAAACCATAAATTAATGGATGGGAGACAAAGAAAAAAACATCTCACTATATTACTCTCTCAAACCAATAAGAAATCAAACTGAATTTTTTTAGTATATAATAATTCATATAAGCAAGTGCTAAAAATCAAATAAACCATTAGTCCATAACTTTCAAATGAATAATAAATGTGTATATTGATCTTTTAATAAAAATATATCAGTATAAACAAATCAAATGGCAGTCTATGGCAGAAATGTTTGTTACTATGTATAACATTGCTATAAACAATTTTGCAAACGTTGCTGCCAGATGGTTCAAGACACATGTACGCTCCTTAGCACACCTATGATTACTCTTTACAAAGGATACAGAGAGAACTACAAAAATTGATATAGAATTTGAACGTTTAAAATGTTATGCTATAGCCAATCAATTTAAGTTTACATTTGCCTTTACTGTCCCTTTAAGTGAATCCACCAGCGTTTAAAGCTTGATTCTCAGTAAGGAATATCAATATGAGTACATACCTGAAGTCATGGTTTTTGAGGTAATCAATTACAGCCGGTTTAATACGAGCAACTCCTCCTTGGCTATGATTTCCTCTTCCCGTAATCACAGAGAGATGGGATTTACCACCGTTCTTCCTGTATTCTGAAGCAAATAGCAATGATTAGAGCATTTGTCTAAGGCTATTATTGCAGTATGCAACTGAATGCCTAGTATTTTTACACTACTAGATACATACTATAAAAGTTCTTTGTAAAAATAGAATTTATGTTTACCTGATAAATTTCTTTCTCCAACGGTGTGCCCGGTCCACGGCTTCATCCTTACTTGTGGGATATTCTCTTCCCCTACAGGAAATGGCAAAGAGAGCACCCAGCAAGAGCTGTCCATATAGCGCCCCCTCTGGCTCCGCCCCCCAGTCATTCGACCGACGGTTAGGAGAAAAAGGAGAAACTATAGGGTGCCGTGGTGACTGTAGTGTATAAAGAAAGAACATTTTCAAACCTGATTAAAAACCAGGGCGGGCCGTGGACCGGACACACCGTTGGAGAAAGAAATTTATCAGGTAAACATAAATTCTGTTTTCTCCAACATTGGTGTGTCCGGTCCACGGCTTCATCCTTACTTGTGGGAACCAATACCAAAGCTTTAGGACACGGATGAAGGGAGGGAGCAAACCAGGTTACCTAAACGGAAGGCACCACGGCTTGCAAAACCTTTCTCCCAAAAATAGCCTCCGAAGAAGCATAAGTATCGAATTTGTAAAATTTGGCAAAAGTATGCAGAGAAGACCAAGTCGCTGCCTTACAGATCTGATCAACAGAAGCCTCGTTCTTGACGGCCCATGTGGAAGCCACAGCTCTAGTAGAATGAGCTGTAATTCGTTCAGGAGGCTGCCGTCCGGCAGTCTCATAAGCCAATCGGATGATGCTTTTCAGCCAAAAAGAAAGAGAGGTAGCAGTAGCTTTCTGCCCTCTCTTCTTACCAGAATACACAACAAACAAGGATGATGTCTGCCTGAAATCCTTTGTTGCTTCTAAATAGAACTTTAAAGCACAGACCACATCTAGATTGTGTAACAAATGTTCCTTCTTTGAAACTGGATTCGGACACAGAGAAGGAACAACAATTTCCTGGTTAATATTCCTGTTGGAAACTACCTTTGGAAGAAAACCAGGCTTGGTACGTAAAACTACCTTATCTGTATGGAATACCAGATAGGGAGAAGTACACTGCAAAGCAGATAATTCAGAAACTCTTCTAGCAGAAGAAATAGCAACCAAAAACAGAACTTTCCAAGATAGTAACTTAATATCTATGGAATGCATGGGTTCAAACGGAACCCCCTGAAGAACTGAAAGAACTAAATTTAGACTCCAAGGAGGAGTCATGAGTCTGTAGACAGGCTTGATTCTAACTAACGCCTGTACAAACGCCTGTACATCTGGCACTGCTGCCAGACGTTTGTGTAACAAAACAGACAGAGCAGATATCTGTCCTTTTAAGGAACTAGCTGACAAACCTTTATCCAGACCTTCTTGGAGAAAGGAAAGTATCCTAGGAATTTTAATTTTACTCCAAGGGAATCCCTTGGATTCACACCAACGGATATATTTTTGCCATATCTTATGGTAAATCTTCCTAGTTACAGGTTTTCTGGCTTGAACCAGAGTATCTATGACTGAATCTGAAAACCCACGCTTAGATAGAATCAAGCGTTCAATTTCCAAGCAGTCAGTTGCAGAGAGACTAGATTTGGATGTTCGAATGGACCTTGTACTAGAAGATCCTGCCTCAAAGGTAGCTTCCATGGTGGAGCCGATGACATATTCACCAGGTCTGCATACCAAGTCCTGCGTGGCCACGCAGGGGCTATTAGAATCACAGAGGCCTGCTCCTGTTTGATCCTGGCTACAAGCCTGGGAAGGAGAGGGAACGGTGGAAACACATAAGCTAGGTTGAACGACCAAGGCGCCACTAATGCATCCACCAGTGTCGCCTTGGGATCCCTGGATCTGGACCCGTATCGAGGAACCTTGGCGTTCTGGCGAGACGCCATCAGATCCATATCTGGAATGCCCCATAGTTGAGTTAACTGGGCAAAAACCTCTGGGTGGAGTTCCCACTCCCCCAGATGAAAAGTCTGACGACTCAAATAATCCGCCTCCCAGTTGTCCACTCCTGGGATGTG
Organism: Bombina bombina; assembly: GCF_027579735.1. Taxonomy (NCBI): domain Eukaryota; kingdom Metazoa; phylum Chordata; class Amphibia; order Anura; family Bombinatoridae; genus Bombina; species Bombina bombina. The sequence continues at coordinate 1,244,939,399 of NC_069500.1, forward strand.
AATTGCAGATAGATGGCAGGAGTGATCCTCCGCCCATTTGATGATCTTGGATACCTCTCTCATCGCTAAGGAACTCTTTGTTCCCCCCTGATGATTGATGTACGCTACAGTCGTCATGTTGTCCGACTGGAACCTTATGAATTTGGCCTTTGCTAGGTGAGGCCACGCCAGGAGCGCATTGAATATCGCTCTCAGTTCTAAAATGTTTATCGGAAGAAGAGACTCTTCTCGAGACCATAGACCTTGAGCTTTCAGAGAGTCCCAGACCGCACCCCAGCCTAAGAGACTGGCATCGGTCGTGACAATGACCCACTCTGGTCTGCGGAAACTCATTCCCTGAGACAGGTGATCGTGAGACAACCACCAGTGGAGAGAATCCCTGGTTACCTGCAACCATTAATCCTACTACTTCCATGCACTGAGCTATGGAAGGCTGAAGAATAGAGTGAAGAACTTGACAAGCGTTTAGAAGCTTTAACTTTCTGACCTCTGTCAGGAAGATCTTCATTTCTACAGAATCTATTATTGTTCCCAAAAAGGGAACTCTTGTTGACGGGGACAGGGAACTCTTTTCTACGTTCACCTTCCACCCGTGAGATCTGAGAAAGGCTAGAACAATGTTTGTATGAGCCTTTGCTTTGGAAAGAGACGACGCTTGGATTAGAATGTCGTCTAGATAAGGTGCTACAGCAATGCCCCTCGGTCTTAAAACCGCTAGAAGGAACCCTAGCACCTTTGTGAAGATTCTGGGAGCAGTGGCTAAACCGAACGGAAGAGCCACGAACTGGTAATGTTTGTCCATAGAGGCGAACCTCAAGAACTGATGATGATCTTTGTGGATAGGAATATGCAGGTACGCATCCTTTAAGTCCACGGTAGTCATATATTGACCCTCCTGGATTGTTGGTAAAATTGTCCGAATGGTTTCCATTTTGAATGATGGAACTCTGAGGAATTTGTTTAGAATTTTTAGATCCAGAATTGGCCTGAAAGTTCCCTCTTTTTTGGGAACTACAAACAGGTTTGAGTAAAAACCCAAACCTTGTTCCACTGTTGGAACTGGGTTTATCACTCCCATTTTTAATAGGTCTCCTACGCAATGTAAGAATGCCTGTCTCTTTATCTGGTCTGAAGATAAGCGAGACATGTGGAACCTTCCCCTTGGAGGAAGTTCCTTGAACTCTAGAAGATACCCCTGAGAGACTATTTCTAGTGCCCAGGGATCCGGAACGTCTCTTGCCCAAGCCTGAGCGAAGAGAGAAAGTCTGCCCCCTACTAGATCCGGTCCCGGATCAGGGGCTACCCCTTCATGCTGTCTTGGTAGCAGCAGCAGGCTTTTTGGCCTGTTTACCCTTGTTCCAGCCTTGCAATTGTTTCCATGCTGGTTTAGGCTGGGAAGAGTTGCCTTCTTGTCTGGAGGCCGCAGAGTTAGGATTCAGTCCGTTCCTGAAATTGCGAAAGGAACGAAAATTAGATTTGTTCTTAGCCTTGAAAGGCCTATCCTGTGGGAGGGCATGTCCCTTTCAACCAGTAATGGCTGAAATAATCTCTTTCAATTCCGGCCCAAAAAGGGTCTTACCCTTGAAGGGAATATTAAGCAATTTATTCTTGGACGACACATCCGCCGACCAGGATTTTAGCCAAAGCGCTCTGCGCGCCACTATTGCAAAACCTGAATTTTTCGCCGCGAACTTAGCCAACTTTAGTGCGTGAATTCTGTCCATGACTTCATCATATGGAGTCTCTTTTTGGAGCGAATTTTCTAGTTCCTCGAACCAAAAATACGCTGCCATGGTGACAGGAATAATGTACGAGATTGGTTGAAGAAGGAAACCTTGTTGAACAAATATCTTTTTTAGCAATCCTTCCAATTTTTTATCCATAGGATCTTTAAAAGCGCAACTGTCCTCAATAGGAATAGTTGTGCGCTTAGCTAATGTTGACACTGCCCCCTCAACCTTAGGAACCGTTTGCCATGCGTCCCTTCTGGGGTCAACAATGGGGAACAACTTCTTGAATATAGGAGGTGGAACAAAAGGTATACCTGGCTTTTCCCACTCCTTAGTCACTATGTCCGCCACCCGCTTGGGTATCGGAAAAGCATCAGCGTGCACTGGGACCTCTAAGAATTTGTCCATCTTGCACAATTTCTCTGGAATTACCAAAGAATCACAGTCATCAAGAGTAGTTAGGACCTCCTTAAGCAGGGCGCGGAGATGTTCTAACTTAAATTTAAATGTTACGACATCAGTGTCTGCCTGCTGAGAAACTTTTCCTGACTCAGAAATTTCCCCCTCAGACAGACCCTCCCTCACTGCCAATTCAGATTGATGTGAGGGTATAACTGATAAATTGTCCTCAGCGCCAACCTGCTCATCATCTGTATTTAAAACTGAGCTATCACGCTTTCTAGGGTAGGATGGCAGTTTGGATAACAGATTTGCTATAGAATTATCCATTACTGCTGTTAATTGCTGCATAGTAACCAGCATTGGCGCGCCAGATGTACTAGGTATCGCCTGCGCGGGCAAAACTGGTGTTGACACAGAAGGAGAGGATGAAGAACTATCCCCACTACCTTCATTAGAAGAATCATCTTGGGCAATCTTATTCAATGTGACAGTACTGTCCATACTTTGTTTGGACGCTATGACACAATTTGCGCATACATTAATAGGGGGAACCACCTTGGCTTTCATACACACAGAACATAAGCCATCTGAAGGTATAGACATGTTAGACAGAATTTGGCAGGCTAATAATGCAATAAAAGCGTTTTTAAAGAAAAGCGTTACTGTCCCTTTAAATAATAAACAGGCACACTTTATTTCTGATATTTTGAAAAACAATGAAGGCAATGTCCGATTTTTACAAAAATTTTACCCCAGAGTCCTAATGCCTTGAAAGTATTGCACACCAAGTTTCAAGACTTTAACCCTTAAAATGAGCAAACCGGAGCTATTTGTTCAATTCAACAATTTTAGTACACTATAATCACTGCCACAGCCTCGCTGCGGCTCTTTACCTTCCCTGAGAGTTATTCAGCACTGAAATAAACCTTCCTGAGTCCGTTTTTGTAGCCACAGGACCCCTCACATGAAGCTGCATGCACTGCCATGGAAGTAAACTGCGCAATTGAGGCGCGAAAACAGGGCCTCCTTCCTCTGCATACCAGAGTGAAGGGGCCTTTCTGACTGAAATAGTAGTCTAACTAAATGCCAGGCAAATAAAAACGTTCCCAAAAGTGCTTTTAAGTACACAAAACACTCTAAAAGCCATCTAAATATGAAATAAATCAATCGATTTAGCCCACAATAGTGTCAACCAGTATACAGCCCATTAATAAGCCTTAATCTGTTATGAGTCTAAGAAAATGGCTTACTTACCCCCTAAGGGAAAACTGACAGTCTTCTAGCATTTACATGTCTTGTTAGAAATATGACTGATCATACCTGCAGCAGATAAGCCTGCAAACTGTTCCCCCCAACTGAAGTTCTCTGGTTTCAACAGCCCTGCGTGGGAACAGCAATAGATTTTAGTTACTACTGCTAAAATCATATTCCTCTAACAGAAATCTTCTTCATTTTCTGTTGTAGAGTAAAAAGTACAAACCGGCACTATTTTAAAATAACAAACTCTTGATAGAAGAATAAAAAACTACAACTAACACCACATACTCTTTACCATCCCCGTGGAGATGCTACTTGTTCAGAGCGGCAAAGAGAATGACTGGGGGGCGGAGCCAGAGGGGGGGCTATATGGACAGCTCTTGCTGGTTGCTCTCTTTGCCATTTCCTGTAGGGGAAGAGAATATCCCACAAGTAAGGATGAAGCCGTGGACCGGACACACCAATTTTGGAGAAATATGTTTTCAGTGAAACCAGATAAACGGAGCATTTTTGTTATTGCAGTGTCCGATAGCTTTGTATGGCTTTGGAGGCTAAAAGGGAGATGTTTAGTAACAAACTTCCTTCTATGTTTGTAGTTGCTATTTTTTTACCTGCCCCTACATGGTATAATTGGCAATGTAACTAATATTTGTACAGAGGGTATCAGAGAGAAATGGGCTGTGTGGGACAAAAAGAAAAAATACTGAAGACAGCAAGCTTGAGGGAAAAAAAAGAGAATGGCAGGATCTATGGAAAAAAAAAAATTAGATTAATGCTGCCAAAAGAATAGGTGTACAAATTGTGAATATGAGCGATATGTAAATCAGGAAGGCCAAAAGAGAGAGAGAGAGAAGAGAAAGAGAGAGAGAGAAAGAGAGAGGGAGTGCAAAATAGAAAGGAAAGTCAGAGAGAAAAACATAATTTATGTAAGAACTTACCTGATAAATTCATTTCTTTCATATTGGCAAGAGTCCATGAGCTAGTGACATATGGGATATACAATCCTACCAGGAGGGGCAAAGTTTCCCAAACCTCAAAATGCCTATAAATACACCCCTCACCACACCCACAATTCAGTTTAACGAATAGCCAAGCAGTGGGATGATAAAGAAAGGAGTAGAAAGCATCAACAAAGGAAATTTGGAAATAATTGTGCTTTATACAAAAAATCATACCCACCATAAAAAGGGTGGGCCTCATAGACTCTTGCTAATATGAAAGAAATGAATTTATCAGGTAAGTTCTTATATAAATTATGTTTTCTTTCATGTAATTGGCAAGAGTCCATGAGCTAGTGACATATGGGATATCAATACCCAAGATGTGGATCTTCCACTCAAGAGTCACTAGAGAGGGAGGGAATAAAAATAAAAACAGCCATATTTCGCTGAAAAAATTAATCCACAACCCAAAAAAATAAGTTTATTTCCATTTTTGAAAGAAAAAAACTTAAATCAAAAAGCAGAAGAATCATACTGAAACAGCTGTCTGAAGAACATTTCTACCAAAAACTGCTTCTCAAGAAGCAAATGCATCAAAACGGTAGAATTTAATAAATGTATGCAAAGAGGACCAAGTTGCCGCTCTGCAAATCTGATCAATTGAAGCTTCATTCTTAAAAGCCCACAAAGTGGAGACCGATCTAGTAGAATGAGCTGTAATTCTCTGAGGCGGGGCCTGACCCGACTCCAAATAAGCTTGATGAATCAAAAGTTTCAACCAAGAAGCCAAGGAAATAGCAGAAGCCTTCTGACCTTTCCTAGGACCAGAAAATAAAACAAATAGACTGTAACTCTTCCTGAAATCTTTAGTAGCTTCCACATAATATTTCAAAGCTCTTACCACATCCAAAGAATGTAAGGATCTTTCCAAAGAATTCTTAGGATTAGGGCATAAGGAAGGGACAACAATTTTTCTACTAATGTTGTTAGAATTCACAACCTTAGGTAAAAATTTAAAAGAAGTCCGAAAAACTGCCTTATCCTGATGAAAAATCAGAAAAGGAGACTCACAAGAAAGAGCAGATAGCTCAGAAACTCTTCTAGCAGAAGAGATAGCCAAAAGGAACAACACTTTCCAAGAAAGTAGTTTAATGTCCAAAGAATGCATAGGCTCAAATGGAGGAGCCTGTAAAGCCTTCAGAACCAAATTAAGACTCCAAGGAGGAGAAATTGATTTAATAACAGGCTTAATACGAACTAAAGCTTGTACTAAACAGTGAATATCAGTAAGTATAGCAATCTTTCTGTGAAATAAAACAGAAAGAGCAGAGATTTGACCTTTCAAAGAACTTGCAGACAAACCCTTATCCAAACCATCCTGAAGGAACTGTAAAATTCTAGGAATTCTAAAAGAATGCCAGGAGAATTTATGAGAAGAACACCATGAAATGTAAGTCTTCCAAACTCGATAATAAATCTTTCTAGAGACAGATTTACGAGCTTGTAACATAGTATTAATCACTGAGTCAGAGAAACCTCTATGACTTAGAACTAAGCGTTCAATTCCTATACCTTCAAATTGAATGATTTGAGTTCCTGATGGAAAAACGGACCTTGAGATAGTAGGTCCAGCCGTAACGGAAGTGGCCAAGGTGGGCAACTAGACATCCGAACCAGATCCACATACCAAAACCTGTGTGGCCATGCTGGAGCCACCAGCAACACAAAAGACTGTTCCATGATGATTTTGGAGATCACTCTTGGAAGGAGAACTAGAGGCGGGAAGATGTAAGCAGGATGATAACACCAAGGAAGTGTCAGTGCATCCACTGCTTCCGCCTGAACATCCCTGGACCTGGACAGGTATCTGGGAAGTTTCTTGTTTAGATGAGAGGCCATGAGATCTATCTCTGGAAGACCCCACATCTGAACAATCTGAGAAAACACATCTGGATGGAGAGATCACTCCCCTGGATGTAAAAAGTCTGGCGGCTGAGATAATCTGCCTCCCAATTGTCTACACCTGGGATATGCACCGCAGAGATTAGACAGGAGCTGGATTCCGCCCAAGCAAGTATCCGAGATACTTCTTTCATAGCTTGGGGACTGTGAGTCCCATCCTGATGATTGACATAAGCCACAGTTGTGATATTGTCTGTCTGAAAACAAATGAACGGTTCTCTCTTTAGTAGAGGCCAGAACTGAAGAGCCCTGAGAATTGCACAGAGTTCTAAAATATTTATTGGTAATCTCGCCTCTTGAGATTTCCAAACCCCTTGTGCTGTCAGAGATCCCCAAACAGCTCCCCAACCTGAAAGACTCACATCTGTTGAGATCACAGTCAAGGTTGGCCGAACAAAGGAAGCCCTTTGAACCAAATGATGGTGATCTATCCACCATGTCAGAGATTGTCGTACATTGGGATTCAAGGATATTAATTGTGATATCTTTGTATAATCCCTGCACCATTGATTCAGCATGCAAAGCTGTAGAGGTCTCATGTCAAAACGAGCAAAGGGGATCGCGTCCGATGCTGCAGTCATGAGACCTAAAACTTCCATGCACATAGCCACTGAAGAGAATGACTGAGACTGAAGGTGCCGGCATGCTGCGACCAATTTTAAACGTCTCTTGTCTGTTACAGACAGAGTCATGGACACAATCTATCTGGAAGCCTAAAAAGGTGACCCTTGTCTGAGGAATCAAACTTTTTGGAAAATTGATCCTCCAACCATGTTTCCGAAGAAACAACACTAGTTGATTCGTGTCAGATTCTGCAGTATGTAAAGACTGAGCTAGTACCAAGATATCGTCCAAATAAGGAAACACCGCAATACCCTGTTCTCTGATTACAGATAGTAGGGCACCCAGAACCTTTGAAAAGATTCTTGGAGCTGTTGCTAGGCCAAATGGAAGAGCAACAAATTGGTAATGCTTGTCTAGAAAAGAGAATCTCAGAAACTGATAGTGTTCTGGATGAATCGGAATATGAAGGTATGCATCCTGCAAGTCTATTGTGGACATATAATGTCATCTTGAAAGTTGGTACTCTTACATAACGATTCAAAATTTTTAGATCCAGAACTGGTCTGAATAAATTTTCTTTCTTTGGTACAATGAATAGGTTTGAATAAAACCCCAAACCTTGTTCCTGAGGAGGAACTGGCATGATTACCCCTGAAGACTCCAGATCCGAAACACACTTCAGAAAAGCCTGAGCTTTTACTGGATTTACAGGGATGCGTGAGAGAAAAAAATCATCTCACAGGAGGTCTTACGTTGAATCCTATTCGATACCCCTGAGAGACAATGCTCTGAATCCAATGATTTTGGACAGATTTTATCCAAAAATCCTTGAAAAACCTTAATCTGCCCCCTACCAGCTGAGCTGGAATGAGGGCCGCACCTTCATGCGGACTTAGGGGCAGACTTTGGTTTCCTAAATGGCTTGGATTTATTCCAATTAGAGGAAGGCTTCCAACTGGAAGCAGATTCCTTGGGAGGAGGATTGAGTTTTTGTTCCTTATTTTGACGAAAGAAACTAAAACGGTTAGAAGCCTTAGATTTACCCTTAGGTTTTTTTATCCTGAAGCAGAAAAACTCCTTTTCCTCCAGTGATAGTTGAAATAATAGAATCCAACTGAGAACCAAATAAATTATTACCTTGGAAAGAAAGAGATAGTAATCTAGATTTAGATGTCATATCAGCATTCCAAGATTTAAGCCACAAAGTTCTTCTAGCTAATACAGCTAAAGACATGGATCTAACATAAATTTTGATAATATCAAAAATGGCATCACAAATAAAATTATTAGCATGTTGCAGTAAGCGAGTAATGCTAGATATGTCAGGATCCAAATCATGTTGCGCTAAATTCTCCAACCAAAAGGTTGAGGCAGCCACAATATCAGCCAAAGAAATAGCAGGTCTGAGAAGATGACCTGAATATAAATAGGCCTTCCTTAGATAAGATTCAAGTTTCCTATCTAAAGGATCCTTAAAGGAAGTACTATCTTCCATAGGAATAGTGGTACGTTTAGCAAGATTTTTTCCCACAACTCTATAGATTTTGCTGGTAAAGGATACAATTTTTTAAACCTTGAAGAAGGAATAAAAGAAGTAGCTAGAAATCATATCAGAAATAGCCTCAGGAATAGGAAAAAACCCAGGGGAAACCACAGGAGATTTAAAAACAGCATTTAAACGTTTATTAGACTGAACGTCAATAGGACTGGTTACCTCAATATCCAAAGTAATTAACACTTCTTTTAATAAATATACTCTATTTTAAATAAATAAGTAGATTTGTCAGTGTCAATGTCTGAGGAAGGATCCTCTGAATCAGATAGATCCTCATCAGAAGAGGATAAATTATTATGTTGCTGGTCATTTGAAATTTCATCAGCTAAATGAGAAGTTTTAAAAGACCTTTTACGTTTATTAGAAGGTGGAAATGCAGACAAAGCCTTCAGAATAGAATCAGATACAAATTCTTTAAAATTTACAGGTATATCATGTACATTAGAAGTTGAAGGAACTGCAACTGGCAATGTACTATTACTGATGGAAACACTATCTGCATGTAAAAGTTTATCATGACAACTATTACAAATGACATTTGGTGGAATAATTTCTACACTTTTACAACAAATGCACTTAGCTTTGGTAGAATCAATGTCAGGCAGCAATGTTCCAGCAGAAACTTCTGAGGCAGGATCAGATTGGGACATCTTGCTCAATGTAAGAGAAGAAACAACATATAAAGCAAAATTGTCTATTTCCTTATATGACAGTTTCAGGAATGGGAAAAAATGCAAAAGCATAGGCCTCTGATAGAGAAAAAAGCAAGAGGCAAACATCAATGGGGTATTAATGCAAAAAAAATTGGCGCCAAGTATGACACACAACGTAACGTAAACTTTTCTGGCACCAAAAATAACCGGAAATGACACACTCGCGTCACTAATGACGCCGCCGTGTGAAAAGGTCTCGGCGTCATGTATGACGCCGGAAATGACGAAGTTGCGTCATAAACGTCTTTTTCCCCGACAAAAAAATGTTCGCGCCAAAAATGACGCAATAAAGTTTAGCATTTGACGCACCCGCGGCCTAATACCCGCAATAGCAAGAAAGTAGTCAATTGAAAAAAAGACTAAACCCCAGGTAAGAAATACATTTCTTAAAATGTTTAAATTCCCCAAATATGAAACTGACAGTCTGCTGAAGGAAATACATGAACCTGACTCATCGCAAATATAAGTACAATACATATATTTAGAACTTTATATAAATGCATAATGTGCCAAACCATAGCTGAGGTGTCTTAAGAAATAAAAAACATACTTGCCAAAAGACACCCATCCACATATAGCAGATAGCCAAACCAGTACTAAAACAGTTATTAGTAGAGGTAATGGTAAATTGAGAGTATATCGTCGATCTGAAAAGGGAGGTAGGAGATGAAAATAGAGAAATCATTGTATTCAATAGGTGATACTCCCTTCACGTCCCTCTGACATTCGCTGTACGCTGAGAGGAATCGGGCTTCAACAATGCTGAGAAGCGCATATCAACGTAGAAATCTTAGCACAAACTTACTTCACCACCTCCATAGGAGGCAAAGTTTGCAAAACTGTATTGTGGGTGTGGTGTATTTATAGGCATTTTGAGGTTTGGGAAACTTTGCCCCTCCTGGTAGGATTGTATATTTCATATGTCACTAGCTCATGGACTCTTGCCAATTACATGAAAGAAAAGAGAAGGACCAAGAGAAAGAAAAGGAAGAAAGTCAATAGAAGAGAGATAAAGAGAACAATCAATGGCAGGTGTGAGCATTAGGCAATATCTGTGTTGTTCTTTGTATGGTTCAAATATACAGGCCCCCATTTATCAAACTGCTAACCATATGTTTGGGTTTAATACAAGATCAAAGTTCACTAATATATAAACTGAAAGTTATCAAACTCCCATACCCACAGAAAATAACATAATATTCGAGTTTCTGTATTTATGCACTAGTGTCATTTTCGAGAGATTGTTTACGCTATTTTTCATGTGTATGTGGCCTTGAGTGTCTCTCAAACACATACTTTCAAACTTGGAATTTCTCCATGGACCGCAATTGTGCAATGAGAACCACAAATCGGATTTTGAAATTGGAAACCTTTAAAGTCACAAATGCCACCAGAAAGAACAAGAGGACAGATTAACATCTGTCAGTCTAAAAAAATAGCAAGTATAAAGCAACCAACCAGTGTACCTAATACATCTTGTGATTCTACTGACTGATTACATCATATAAGATCATGAATGTCTTGGTTTACTGAGAATATAGAAGAGGTAGGAATGGAAAAAACAAAAATGTGCCCTGGCTGGTCTATGTAGAAGATACAGCAGAGTACAATAAACATAAAATTATCTTGACACAAACAAAGATTTATATGAAGCTGAAGTTTTCAGTTTCTAAATGTATTTGAAACATATTGGCCTACGCTTTAACAACAACATTTATGCTTATCTGATAAAAAGGCTCTTTTTGGGCATGGAGAGTCCACGATTTCATTCCAATTACTAGAGGGATATTCAACTCCTGGACAGCAGGAGGAGGCAAAGAGCACACCAGCAAAGCTGTTAAGTGTCACTTCCCTTACCCATAATCCCCAATCATTCGGCCGAAGGAAAATGGAAAAGAGAAGAACAGAAAGGTATAGAGGTGCCGGAGGTTGGTACAAAAAAAATGCCGTCTTAAATTTAAATAAGGGCGGGTCGTGGACTCTCCATGCCCGGAAATAAATAAATTTATCAGGTAAGCATAAATTTTACTTTCTTTCCTATGGCATGAAGAGTCCACGATTTCATTCAAATTACTAGAGGGAACCAATACCCAAGCTAGAGGACACAGGAATGAAAGGGAGGGAGAACAAGACAAGTAAATCTAAACAGAAGGCACCACCGCTTGAAGAACTTTTCTCCCAAAGGAAGCCTCAACAGAGGCAAAATGATCACATTTGTAGAATTTGGAAAAGTATGCAATGAGGGCCATGTAACCGCCTTGCAAATTTGTTCCACAGAAGCTTCATTTTTGAAAGACCAAGAAGAAGAAACAGCCCTAGTGGAATGAGCCATAATTCTCTCAGGAGGCTATTGTCCAGCTGTCTCATAAGCTAACCGGACAACACTTCTCAACCAGAAAGAAAAAGTAGTAGAAGTGGCCTTCTGACTTTATGTTTCCCCAGAGAAAATAACTAACAGGGCAGATGATTGCTGAAAATCAGTAGTTGCTTGAAGGAAAAATTTTAGAGCGTGCACAACATCTAGGTTATGCAACAGGCGTTCCTTCTGAGATGAAGGATTAGGACAAAATGGAGGAACAATAATTTCCTGATTGATATTGCGATCCGATACTACTTTAGGAAGAAATCCCAGCTTAGTACGAAGGACTGCCTTATCCGCATGAAAAATAAGGCAAGGAGAATCACACTGCAGAGTTTAAAGCTCGGAAGCTCTGCGAGCAGAAGAAATAGCAAGAAGAAAACAGAACCTTCCAAGATAACAACTTAATATCAACCAAATTAATTGCTCAAACTGAGCCTGCTGCAAAGCCTTTAGAACAAGATTAAGGCTCCAACGGGGAGCAACAGGTTTAAACACAGGCCTGATTCTGACCAAGGCCTGAACAAAAGACTGAACATCTGTCAGATCTGTCAGACATTTGTGCAAAAGAGTAGACAATGCAGAAATCTGACCCTTCAGAGTACTGACTGACAAACCCTTTCTCCAGGCCATCTTGAAGAAAAGATAAAATACAAAGAATCCGCGCCCGACTCCAAGAGAAAATCTTTCGATTCACACCAATAAAGGTATTTACGCCATACCTTATAGTAAATCTTACTAAACAGGTTTACGAGCCTGAAGCACGGTATTAATGACCTTCTTCAGAAAAACCACGAGTAGCCAATACTAGGCGTTGAATTTTCAAGCAGTCAGCTTCAGAGAATCTAGATTTGGGTGGAGGAAGGGATCCTGAAGTAGAGGGTCCCTGCTCAGAGGCAACCTCCTAGGGGGAAGAAATTACATCTTCACCAGATCCGCGAACCAGATTTTGCGAGGCTAGGCCGGAGCTATTATAACCACCGACGTCCAATCCAGATTGATGCAAGCTATTACTCAAGGAAGGAGAGCAAACGGAGGAAAACAGGTATGCTAGATCGAATTCCCAAGGGACTGTCAGAGCGTCGATCAGAACTGCTTGAGGATCTCTTGATCTTGACCCGTACCCTGAAAGCTTGGCGTTTAGACGAGACGCCATCAGATCCATCTCCACTGTGCATCTGCCTCCAGTCACAAGGTGGTTTTCTTAAACTGTCAGCATAGCTTTGAGGTATTCACATAGGGAGATGTCCCATATATATATATATACACACACACACACAGAAGGATAGCGCTCAATCCAAGAAAGTCCCAAATGGAAGTCCCAAACGTGTCTGCATGGGGATCAGCTCAACTACCTGATTGCCATATTCATTGCTGGCTCTCTTTGCTTGGATGACTCGTTGATGATTGTCCTTTTTAACGAATAAACTTGACTTTTTTCATTTAAGTCCTGCCTGGAGTTCTACTTCTGTTCGCTACAACATCCCATTACTTTCATTTGGGACTTTCGTGGATTGAGCGCTATCCTTCTGTGTATATATCTCTATGCTATTGCTGTTTGGGGAGTATTCAGCAGGTCCGCCCTGAGTAGCAGCCTATCCGCTTACTGCAACAAGGGGGTGTGTCCCCGCCCACTCTCCATTGTGCTGCTCTGGATTCACAGGCGAGCGTGAACATCGGTGATCCTGTAACTCTATATATATGTATTATATTATATGTAATATTTGAAGCGCTTCATAATTATTTAACATTTTGTATGGGTCAATATTGTTTTAATTTTTTTTTAATAGGCAAAAGAAACTAACGTATTTTGGTTTTTACATATTGTAAATAAAAATATGTTTATTATCCCATTATTGTAATTGTATATTTGTATTAGCACAATGTATTAGCACAATATATATTCTTGAATTATATACATATCATAAACAGCTGATTACATATTCAAAAATCCATGTACAATTATTTCATCCCCATATTCTTTCCTGCTCCATTTTTGGAGTGCCAGCAATAAATTCTAAACATATACACTAATCCACTGTCTGTTTTGAGGGGCAGACTTTTTAGTTTGGCTAAAGATACTTGTTTCTAGCGCTGCTTATATTGTCTCTTTCCAATTCAGGAACCCCCCCAACTGAAGGATATCATTGTGAATACTTCCGGGTGTAGAACCCACCCTCTGGGAAGAAGAAAAAAAGTCTCTATGCCAAGAAATCCGCTTCTCAGTTGTCCACCCCTGGGATGTGGATGGCAGAGAGGTCGCAGATGGAAACTAACAAAAGAAATAATGTCCATAGAAGCAACCATTAGACCAACTACTTTCATACACTGAGCCACTGATAAGCAAATAGAGGACTGAAGTAAAAGACAAGACAACATAATTTTGGATTTTCTGATTCCTTCAGGAAAATCATCATGGACAGAGAATCTATGATCATTCCCCAAAAAGCACACCCTGGTGTGTGGTACCAGGAAACCCTTTTCAGGTGACTTTCCACCCATGGGAACAAAGAATAAACAAAAGAGATTCTTTGTGGGACCTTGCTAAATGAAAAGATGGCACCTGAACCAAGATATCGTCCAGGTATGGCGCCCCCACTATCCCCTAAGATCTGACCTCTGCTAAAAGGGCTGCTAGGTCCTTAGTGAAGATCGAAAGAGCGGTGGCAAGGCAGAAGGGTTAGGGCAACAAAATGGAAGTGTTTGTTTAGAAAGGCAAACCACAGAATTTGAAGATTTTCCCTGTGAATGGGAACGTGAAGATTGCGTCCTTCAGGCTAATGGAAGTCATAAACAGACCCTACAGAACCAAGGGTAGAATGAAACTTATAGTTTTCTTGAAAAATTTGGTGAGACACTTGAGGTCCAGACTTGGTCGGAAAATTCCCTCCTTTTTGGGAACCATAAAAAGGTTTGAATAGAATCCTTGATCCTGTTCCACTACAGGAACAATCACTCCCAGAAAAGATAGGTCCCTTACGCAATTTAAGAAGGCCTCTCTCTCTTCACCTGGTTTGCAGATAATCTTGAAAGGAAAATTCCCTCCTCTTAAATATGCCTCTGGGGGAACAAAACTTGAACCCTATCCTATATCCCTGGGACTCTACCTTCACAGCCCAAGGATCTTGGACAACTAGGATCCAAGCCTATGAAAAGAAAGAAAGCCCCTCCCCTACTTGATCCAGGATTGGATCGGGGGCGGCTCCTTCATGCTGATTTAGACTCAGAGGAAGTCTTCTGGATTGTTTCCCCTTATTTCAAGAATGACTGTACTTCCAGGAAGTCCTGGATTGCTCCAGCTTGGAAGAAGAGGAGGAAGACTCTTGCCCCTTGAAGATGTGAAAGGAACGAAAATCAGAATTTTGGAAAACCTTAGGTCTAGCCTTCTTGTCTTGAGGTAGGAAAGATCCCCTCCACCAGTAATTCTGGAAATGATCTCAGCCAGACCAGAACCAAATAAAGTCTTGCACTTAAAGGGCAGAGACAGAAATATTAAAGGTTAAATTTAATATCCCAACAGGAATGAAACCTGGGCCTCTGAGGTTAAAGGCTATGGAACAAACCACCAAGCTATCAGAGCTGACCTAAACTTGGATGTTAGGTCAGCAGACCAAGACTTGAGTGCCTTGATCCTATTCTGGCTCTCCACTATTCTAGTCTGCTCCAAATCAGATCAGACAAGAAGTCGCCTCAGTAAGAAGCTGCTCCAGCAACCTTTGCATTACAGCCACAGGTTGTCACTGATCCAGGAGAAGAAACATTCTCCTTAAGTAACCTACCAGGTTTCTTCCACCCGTGTATATATATGAGTAGATTCTAGGAAAATAAGAATGTTTCTTGTTACAAAAATATGTAGTAATAGTCATAGCTTGAAAGAGTGGAATTATGGCACCCATAAAATGTATTTTACCAAATACAGATATATGCTGCAACAGACAGACCTGTCAATCTCCTCCCCATGAGAGGAATTAAAATATGGTACCCATATTTAGTAATTATGTATGTTAGAAGATATGCCACGGTAAACACAGAAAAATTAGGAGTGCAAAGTGACTGTATTACACCCCTAACAACACAAATGGAATTTCTAACATATTGCAATGAGTATTTAAATTAATCGCCACTAGATGGCAACACACACCATGGAATCTCCAGATAAGAGAAAAGAAAACCATGCAACTATGATTTTATAACATAATAATATGGGAAGTATAAAATTATACTATGTACCATAATATTATAAGTTAGAGTCTGACTGAAGGCTATATATGAAAGTCGCAGAAGCAAGCTAAAGTTAAACTCGGGCTTCAGACATACTCAGTGCTATCAGAATCATATTAAAAAAAAGAAAAAAAAAAAAAAAAGAAGAGAAACTCACAATATGAAGTGCATATTTACTCGTGGCACGCCATTCTGAGGTAAAGGCGCGTAACAAACCACAATGCCGGTCATTTTATTCATTTCCCTGGCTGTAGAGTATAAGCCTCCTATGTGGGGAAAACCCCAAAAAACGAACCGTTTAGTGAAAATGGCGCGCATTGCGATCGCCTGAAACCAATTCCCTAAAACCAGTCCTCGCATCTACAAGGAGAAGCCGCCGCTGCATGAGATAATCCCCCACAATGCACCATAGTCAGGAAGAGAGGTGAGTAAAATGGCTGCCAGCAGCACATGGCAAACACAACAGGGAGAAAACCCTGACAGCAACCTATTATTTAAAAGGGATTAAACTTAGCAAAAAAATGAGGAGGAAAGGGTTTTGAGTTTATTTATGGATAACAAGACAAGAGTGTGTGATGCCTTAGCTTCTAAGCCTTACAATATTTTAGCATGTATTAAGGGAAAGATTTATCATTGCTATTCTATGTATGCGCCTAAAAATGCGCACTAATAAATGGCCTTATTTATCATTCAAAAATGTGCCTAAAATTGGGTAGGTTCAACTGTAAAATTATCCTATTGTGTTCCGTTCTTGTTGGTGCGCCAAAAACGGAACAAAAATAAATAAATGTAAAAATAAAAGAACAAACATAGAATCACAAAATATTGAAAACAGATCTATTTTCTTCCATGACTGTTTTTTGAAGAGGGGCATTAACAATGCTTCTAGTGGGGCTGTATAAATATTGCTATTGGTTCATATACATGGAGAATAGTTGCTTATTTTCATTGATAAATAAGGAGCAGATACTAATCTGATTGGATCAATTTAACTTTACATCTCCTAAACTCGACCATGGAGAAACGCAAACAACTCTAACATTTTTTTGATTAAATTTGAGAGCACAGATACGCTTCTCTAAAGGCAAGTTAAGAAAAACCCATAGGAGAATTACTGGAAGAACTCTCCTTATGCTTGATAAATCTTGCTCTAAAAGTGGCATTGATGCAAGGGAGAAAAGCATAATTCTGCTACTATATAAATCCCTGTTAAGACCTCACCTTGAGTATGGAGTGCAGTTCTACGGAAAAGTTTAATAAAAAAAAAATTTTTTTTGCAGATTTAGAAACCGTTCAGGGAAAAGCCACAAAACTAATAAGGGGAATGGAGGATTTAGACTATGAGGAGAGGTTAGCCAAACTGAGTCTGTTTTCTCAAGGAAAAAGGCACTTCAGATGCAATATGATTAATTTATATAAATATATTCAACGCCCATATACCGAGCTGGCGGAAACTTTGTTAATTCCAAGGCAATCGATTGTGAGAAGAGGTAAAAATTTAAGGGTAGAGGAAAGCAAATTTAGGGCTCCATGTACAAAGTCTGTGCAGCCAATGTTCTCAGCTTGTCTGCTCAGATTCACATTGAAAGGGCAGCAGAAGTACAGTGTCTGCTGCACTTTCGATGTGAAGTTGACAGATGCATCATTACATACTCCATGGTCGTGTGAGAGAAGGAGCCTGTCAATCATCCCGACATAACTTGTTCAGGGAGATTTCGATCTGCCAACTTAAAGGTGGCAGAGATGGTAAGAAGCAGTGGACAGCTGACTTCAAGGGCTCCATGGCAGCATTTGTTGCTTAGTACATGGAGCCCTATATCCCAAGCAACAAATGTTTTTTCATTGTAAGAGCTCTCAAATTGTGGAAATTGTTGCATAAGGGGGTTTGTGAATGCCAATACCTTGTAATGTTAATTATATTAATTTAAGTTTATGTAGGGTCTGTATAGTTTGAACTAGACGGACTTCTTTCTTCTTTCAACCTCATCTACTATTTTACATTTTTGGCTTTATTTCTGCCATACCAAACCAAGTGTGTTTAAGTTAATAAAAAAAAAACTTAAATAAATGGCTAGTTCCTACCTTCCCTCTTGTCCTGTAGCACTTTTCGAAAGTGTTTCATAGCCTCATCAACATGTAGCCCATGTAAATCTAATATGTTCTCTGGAAGCAGAAACTCATTCGCTCTCTGGAAGATTTTAAGAGCAGCTCTGTGGTTTTCCTCCTTCATCTTTTGCCCATAAAGATAACCCTATTTGCAACAAAGAATTTTAAAAAAAGGTTTGAAATGTACTTGTTACATAATTTTCACGTTACCTATCCCATTGATGCAATTTCTACATATTCAATCAACTCCATGCCTACTTGGAGTAAGTAGAAACTTTTACATAAACATTCCTTCCTCTAGGGCCTTAGTTTAATGTGCAAATAAGATATGAACTATCTCGAGAGAATGGAAGAAAGACTCCAACTTAAAAGACTTTAAAAATTTGCTTCATCTTTCTTTTACTACTCAAAGCAGCTTGCGGACACAAGTCATTAAATGTCTTGTAAAGTTGTAAACTATAACAAAGCAAAACTAGTAAATGCAGAACCAATGCTTTTTCCAAGCTCCTCTTTCTTGTTTGATGCTAAGAGTAAAAAAAAAAATAATAATAAAAAGGAGCCAATTCCGGATAAAGAGGAAAAATGGGATGCAAGCCAAGATGAACCAGGAGATGAAGAACAATGGGCAAAAGGTTTACCAATAGTTACCAGTTTCTCCATCTGGGGTGAGAGGGATCTAGCTATTTTTGAAGAGATGGAACTAAACCAATTGCTTGGAGTTTCTTATTGTTGGTTAATAACAAACAAGACTTTTTCAAAGGGGGAGGGTAAGAGAGAAAGACAAGGGAAAATATAAATCTCTGTATAAAAAAAGAAAGCAATTCTATCAGGAGAGTAAGCAAAGTATTAGGGGGCCATGATTTAAAAAAATAAATAAAAAAAAATAAATATATATATATATATATATATATATATATATATATATATATATATATATATATATATATAAAACACACACACATTCCAGAAAAAATTATGTTTAGCAACAGGCAGACGTTTAAGTATTATGATTTTAAGAACTCTACACACTAAAGAATGCCTGCCAACAGGGGAGTTATTAATTAAATTGTGTCAAGAAACATTCCTGAAATCGTCCAGGCAACAAGACAAAGAAATTGGTTAGTATTAAAGGGGCAGTCAAGTCCAGAAAAATATTTCATGATTCAGATAGGGCGTGTAATTTTAAACAACTTTTCAATTTACTTTTAGCACCAATTTTGCTTTGTTGTCTTGGTATTCTTAGTTGAAAGCTAAACCTAGGAGGTTTATATGCTAATTTCTTAGACCTTGAAGGTCGCCTCTAATCTAAAGGCATTTTACAGTTTTTTGCCACTAGAGGGCGTTAGTTCATGTGTTTCATATAGATAACATTGAGCTCATGAACATGAATTTACAGAGGAGAGAGCACTGATTGGCTAAAATGCAAGTCTGTCAAACAAACTGAAATAAAGCGGCAGTCTGGAGAGGCTTAGATACAAGGTAATTACAGAGGTAAAATGTGTATTATTATAACAGTGTTGGTTGTGCAAAACTGGGGAATGGGTAATTAAGGGATTATCTATCTTTTAAAAACAACAACAATTCTGCTGTTGACTGTCCCTTTAATTTGTGAAAATTTCCTTTGGGGTCTCTTAAAAGATAGGGGAAGCAGTAAGGGGATTTGTAGGCTATTTCTAGGAGAGAGGGGTACCACAGTTGGGATGGCCAAAGTAAGGTAAGTACCATGAGGAACAAAAGGTCCCTCGGTACAATTGAAATAGTCCTAAAAAACATAATTTATGTAAGAACTTACCTGAAAAATTAATTTCTTTCATATTGGCAAGAGTCCATGAGCTAGTGACGTATGGGATATACATTCCTACCAGGAGGGGGCAAAGTTTCCCAAACCTCAGAATGCCTATAAATACACCTCCCACCACACCCACAACTCAGTTTAACGAATAGCCAAGTAGTGAGGTGATAACAAAAGGAGTAAAAAAGCATATAAAGAGAGGAACCGGAAAAATAATTGTGCTTTTATACAAAAAGAACATAACTACCATAAAAAGGGTGGGCCTCATGGACTCTTGCAAATATGAAAGAAATTAATTTATCAGGTAACTTCTTACCTAAATTATGTTTTCTTTCATGTAATTGGCAAGAGTCCATGAGCTAGTGAGGTATGGGATACAAATACAAAAGCAGTAGAATCAAACTGAAGCAGCTGCCTGAATAACTTTTTTTTTTACCAAAGACTGCTTCAGAAGAAGCAAAATACATTAAAATGGTAAAAACAAAAAGTATGCAAAAAAGAACAAAATACTGCTTTACAAATTTGATCATCTTAAGCTTAACTCTGAAAAAGCGCAAGAAATGGCAACTGAATTTAGCAGAATGAGCTGTAAATCTCTGAGGCGGAACCTACCCAGACTCCAAATAAGCCTTGAAAAACAAAAGCTTTAACGAGGATGCCAAAGAAATGGCAGAGGCTTTCTGACCTTTTCTGAAACCAGAAAAACAACAAATAGACTAGAAGTCTTCAAAAATTCTAATAACCTCGATAAAGAATTACAAAGCTCTTACCACATCCAAAGGATGTAAAGAACTCTCAAAGAATTCTTTAGGATTAGAAAACAAGGAACAACAATTTCTCTACTAATGTTGTTCAAATGTACAACCTTAGGAAAAAAGAAGTCCACAAAACAACTTATCTAGATGGAAAAAAAAAAAATCAGATGAGACAACACAGAAGAGATAACCAAAAGAAAAAATACTTTCCAAGAAAGTAGATAATCTTTAAAGCAAATATAGGCTCAAAAGAAAGAGCCTGCAAAATCCTTGAACCAAATTAAGACTCCAAAAAGGAGAAATAATAAATGAACAGGCTTGATACAAACCAAAAAGCCTGAACAAAACAGTGAATAGAAGGAAGTTTAAACAATCTTTCTAGGAAATAAAGCAGAAAGATCAGATTTTTGTCCCTTCAAAAAAGTTGCAGACAAACTTATCCAAACCATTCTGAAGAAACTAAAAAACCTAGGAATTCTAAAAGAATGCCAAGAGAATTTACGAGAACACCATAAAATATAAGTTTTCAAAACCTGATAATACATGTTCTGTGAGACAGACTTATAAGCCTGCAACATAGTGATAGAAACTGAGTCAGAGAAACTTCTATGACTAAACACTAATCAATTTCGATACTTTCAAATTAGTAATTTGAGATCCCTCTGGAAAAATGGCCCCTGAAACAAGAGGACTGGCCAAAGAAAAAGCGGCCAAGGATGGCAACTGGACATCCGGACAAAATCCACATACCAAACCTGTGAGGCCATGCTGATGCTATTAGAAACACATGAGACTATTCCAATATGATCTTGGAAATCACCCTTGGAAGAAAAAAAACAGAGGCGAAAGTATGTAGTAAGGTTGCAAAACCAAGACACTGCTAATACATCCAACATTTCCGCCTGAGGATCCCTGGACCTGAAAAGGTACCTGGGAAAATAAAAAAACACATCTGTATAGAGATACCACTCTCCCGGATGTAAAGACTGACGGCTGAGAATCCATCCATCCATGTCTAAACCTGAGATATAAGTCGTAAACATTAGACAGGAGATGAATTCCATCTAAGAACGAATTCAAGATACTTCTTAATTGCTAAGGGACTGCGAGTTCCTATTCGATGATTGACGTATGCCACAGTTGTGATATTGTATGTCTAAAAGCAAAAAAATGAAGATCTCTCCCAAAAGAGCCCACGCCTGAAAGATCTCTGAAAATAGCAGAGAGTTCTAAAATATCAATTGGAAATCTCGCTTCTTGAAGTTTCCAAACCCCTTGTGCTGTCAGAGACCCTCAGACAGCTCCCCAACCTGTAAGACTTGCATCCATTAAGAATACAGTCCAGGAAGGACGAAGAAAAGGAGGCCCCCTGAATAAAACTTTGATAGTCTAATCACCAAATCAGATAGAGTTAAATGTTGGGATTTAAGCATATCAACTGAGATATCTGAAAACAATCCCTACACCATTGAATCAGAAGGCAAAGCAAAAGAGGTCTCAGATGAAAAAACGAGCAAAGGGAACCACGTCCGAAGCTGGAGTTATGAGACTTAAAACTTCCATGCACATAGCCACTAAAATGAATGTTCTAGATTGTAAGTTAGACAGGCTAACACCAATAAAATTGACTTTTGTCCGATAAAGACAAAGTCATGGACACAGAATCCATCTAGAAACCCAAAAAGAAACAACCCTTGTCTGAGGAATCACGAAACTCTTAGGTAAAATAAATCCTCTAACCATGTCTTGAAGAAACAAAACTAGTTGATTCATGAGGGATTCTTATAAAAGAAAAGATTAAGCTAATACCAAGATACCATCCAAATAAAGAATCACCACAATACACTACTGTCTTATTACAGAAAGAAGGGCACTCCGAATCTTTCGAAAAGATCCATAAAGCTGTTGCTAAACCAAATGGAAAAGTGACAAAATTGGTAAAGCTTATCTAAAAAAAAAAAAGAGAATCTCAGAACCAAAAATGGACTTAATGAAATAAAATATGAGGATAAACGTTCTGTAAAATTGAGTGAAATGAAATGACCTTGCTGAACAAAAGGCATAATAGTCCTTATAGATGCCAACTTGAAAGTTCAGACTCTTACAAAACAATATAAAGTCTTCAGATCCAAGATTGGACTGAATAAACCTTTCTTCTTTGGGACAAAGAATAGAATTGAATAGAAACCCAATCTCTGTTCCTGCAAAAGAACTGGTATAAACACTCCTTAAAAAAAATTCACAGAGGAAAAAAAGAAAACATAATTTATGTAAGAACTTACCTGATAAATTAATTTCTTTCATATTAGCAAGAGTCCATGAGCTAGTGACGTATGGGATATACATTCCTACCAGGAGGGGCAAAGTTCCCCAAACCTCAAAATGCCTATAAATACACCCCTCACCACACCCACAAATCAGTTTAACGAATAGCCAAGAAGTGGGGTGATAAGAAAAAAGTGCGAAAGCATAAAAAATAAGGAATTGGAATAATTGTGCTGTATACAAAAAAACCATAACCACCACAAAAAAGGGTGGGCCTCATGGACTCTTGCTAATATGAAAGAAATGAATTTATCAGGTAAGTTCTTACATAAATTATGTTTTCTTTCATGTAATTAGCAAGAGTCCATGAGCTAGTGACGTATGGGATAATGACTACCCAAGATGTGGATCTTTCCACGCAAGAGTCACTAGAGAGGGAGGGATAAAATAAAGACAGCCAATTCCGCTGAAAATAATCCACACCCAAAATAAAGTTTAAATCTTATAATGAAAAAAACTGAAATTATAAGCAGAAGAATCAAACTGAAACAGCTGCCTGAAGTACTTTTCTACCAAAAACTGCTTCAGAAGAAGAAAACACATCAAAATGGTAGAATTTAGTAAAAGTATGCAAAGAAGACCAAGTTGCTGCTTTGCAAATCTGATCAACAGAAGCTTCATTCCTAAAAGCCCAGGAAGTAGAAACTGACCTAGTAGAATGAGCTGTAATCCTTTGAGGCGGAGTTTTACCCGACTCGACATAAGCATGATGAATTAAAGATTTCAACCAAGATGCCAAAGAAATGGCAGAGGCCTTCTGACCTTTCCTAGAACCGGAAAAGATAACAAAAAGACTAGAAGTCTTTTGGAAATTCTTAGTAGCTTCAACATAATATTTCAAAGCTCTAACTACATCCAAAGAATGCAATGATTTCTCCTTAGAATTCTTAGGATTAGGACATAATGAAGGAACCACAATTTCTCTACTAATGATGTTAGAATTCACAACCTTAGGTAAGAATTGAAAAGAAGTTCGCAACACCGCCTTATCCTGATGAAAAATCAGAAAAGGAGACTCACAAGAAAGAGCAGATAATTCAGAAACTCTTCTAGCAGAAGAGATGGCCAAAAGAAACAAAACTTTCCAAGAAAGTAATTTAATGTCCAATGAATGCATAGGTTCAAATGGAGGAGCTTGAAGAGCCCCCAGAACCAAATTCAAAATCCAAGGAGGAGAAATTGACTTAATGACAGGTTTTATACGAACCAAAGCTTGTACAAAACAATGAATATCAGGATGATTAGCAATCTTTCTGTGAAAAAGAACAGAAAGAGCAGAGATTTGTCCTTTCAAGGAACTTGCAGACAAACCTTTATCCAAACCGTCCTGAAGAAACTGTAAAATTCTCGGAATTCTAAAAGAATGCCAGGAAAAAAGATGAGAAAGACACCAAGAAATTTAAGTCTTCCAGACTCTATAATATATCTTCCTAGATACAGATTTACGAGCCTGTAACATAGTATTAATCACAGAGTCAGAGAAACCTCTTTGACTAAGAATCAAGCGTTCAATCTCCATACCTTTAAATTTAAGGATTTGAGATCCTGATGGAAAAAAGGACCTTGCGACAGAAGGTCTGGTCTTAACGGAAGAGTCCACGGTTGGCAAGAGGCCATCCGGACAAGATCCGCATACCAAAACCTGTGAGGCCATGCTGGAGCCACCAGCAGAACAAACGAGCTTTCCTTCAGAATCTTGGATATTACTCTTGGAAGAAGAACTAGAGGCGGAAAGATATAGGCAGGATGATACTTCCAAGGAAGTGACAATGCATCCACTGCTTCCGCTTGAGGATCCCTGGATCTGGACAGATACCTGGGAAGTTTCTTGTTTAGATGAGAAGCCATCAGATCTATTTCTGGAAGTCCCCACATTTGAACAATCTGAAGAAATACCTCTGGGTGAAGAGACCATTCGCCCGGATGTAACGTTTGGCGGCTGAGATAATCCGCTTCCCAATTGTCTATACCTGGGATATGAACCGCAGAAATTTAGACAGGAGCTGGATTCCGCCCAAACCAGAATTCGAGATACTTCTTTCATAGCCAGAGGACTGTGAGTCCCTCCTTGATGATTGATATATGCCACAGTTGTGACATTGTCTGTCTGAAAACAAATGAACGATTCTCTCTTTAGAAGAGGCCATGACTGAAGAGCTCTGAAAATTGCACGGAGTTCCAAAATATTGATTGGTAATCTCACCTCCTGAGATTCCCAAACTCCTTGTGCTGTCAGAGACCCCCAAACTGCTCCCCAACCTGTCAGACTTGCATCTGTTGAAATCACAGTCCAGGTTGGAAGAACAAAAGAAGCCCCCTGAACTAAACGTTGGTGATCTGTCCACCACGTCAGAGAGTGTCGTACAAATGGTTTTAAAGATATCAATTGATGTATCTTTGTGAAATCCCTGCACCACTGGTTCAGCATACAGAGCTGAAGAGGTCGCATGTGAAAACAAGCAAAGGGGATCGCGTCCGATGCAGCAGTCATAAGACCTAGAATTTCCATGCATAAGGCTACCGAAGGGAATGATTGAGACTGAAGGTTTCGACAGGCTGAAACCAATTTTAGACGTCTCTTGTCTGTCAGAGACAGAGTCATGGACACTGAATCTATCTGGAAACCTAAAAAGGTTACCCTTGTCTGAGGAGTCAATGAACTTTTTGGCAAATTGATCCTCCAACCATGTCTCGAAGAAACAATACGAGTCGATTCGTATGAGATTCTGCTAAATGTGAAGACTGAGCAAGTACCAAGATATCGTCCAAATAAGGAAATACCACAATACCCTGTTCTCTGATTACAGACAGAAGGGCACAGAGAACCTTTGTAAAAATCCTTGGAGCTGTTGCTAGGCCAAACGGTAGAGCCACAAATTGGTAATGCTTGTCTAGGAAAGAGAATCTCAGAAACTGATAGTGATCTGGATGAATCGGAATATGCAGATATGCATCCTGTAAATCTATTGTGGACATATAATGCCCTTGCTGAACAAAAGGCAGGATAGTCCTTATAGTTACCATTTTGAAAGTTGGTATCCTTACATAACGATTCAATATTTTTAGATCCAGAACTGGTCTGAAAGAATTCTCCTTCTTTGGTACAATGAAGAGATTTGAATAAAACCCCAGTCCCTGTTCCAGAACTGGAACTGGCATAATTACTCCAGCCAACTCTAGATCTGAAACACATTTCAGAAATGCTTGAGCCTTCGCTGGATTTACTGGGACACGGGAAAGAAAAAATCTCTTTGCAGGAGGCCTTATTTTGAAGCCAATTCTGTACCCTTCTGAAACAATGTTCTGAATCCAAAGATTGTGAATTGAATTGATCCAAATTTCTTTGAAAAATCGCAATCTGCCCCCTACCAGCTGAGCTGGAATGAGGGCCGCACCTTCATGTGGACTTGGGAGCTGGCTTTGGTTTTCTAAAAGGCTTGGATTTATTCCAGACTGGAGATGGTTTCCAAACTGATACCGCTCCTGTGGATGAAGGATCAGACTTTTGTTCCTTATTATGACGAAAGGAACGAAAACGATTATTAGACCTAAATTTACTTTTAGATTTTTTATCCTGTGGTAAAAAAGTTCCTTTCCCTCCAGTAACAGTTGAGATAATAGAATCCAACTGAGAACCAAATAATTTATTACCCTGGAAAGAAAGGGAAAGCAAAGTTGACTTAGAAGACATATCAGCATTCCAAGTTTTAAGCCATAAAGCTCTTCTAGCTAAAATAGCTAGAGACATATACCTGACATCAACTCTAATGATATCAAAGATGGCATCACAAATAAAGTTATTAGCATGTTGAAGAAGATTAACAATGCTATGAGAATTATGATCTGTTACTTGTTGCGCTATAGCTTCTAACCAAAAAGTTGAAGCTGCAGCAACATCCGCTAAAGATATAGCAGGTCTAAGAAGATTACCTGAACATAAGTAAGCTTTTCTTAGAAAGGATTCAATTTTCCTATCTAAAGGATCTTTAAAGGAAGTACTATCTGCCGTAGGAATAGTAGTACGTTTAGCAAGAGTAGAGATAGCCCCATCAACTTTAGGGATTTTGTCCCAAAACTCTAATCTGTCAGATGGCACAGGATATAATTGCTTAAAACGTTTAGAAGATTTAGTATCAAGAGGACCAGAATCCTCTATTTCTAATGCAATTAAGACCTCTTTAAGTAAAGAACGAATAAATTCCATTTTGAATAAATATGAAGATTTATCAGCATCAACCTCTGAGACAGAATCCTCTGAACCAGAGGAACCACTATCAGAATCAGAATGATGATGTTCATTTAAAAATTCATCTGAAAAATGAGAAGTTTTAAAAGACCTTTTACGTTTACTAGAAGGAGGAATAACAGACATAGCCTTCTTAATGGATTTAGACACAAAATCTCTTATGTTAACAGGAACACTAGTATTAGATGTTGATGGAACAGCAACAGGTAATGTAGAATTACTAAAAGAAATATTATCTGCATTAACAAGTTTGTCATGACATTCATTACAAACAACAGCTGGAGGAATAGATACCACAAGTTTACAGCAGATACACTTAACTTTAGTAGATCCAGCACCAGGCAGTGATTTTCCAGTAGTATCTTCTGACTCAGGGTCAATCTGGGACATCTTGCAATATGTAATAGAAAAAACAACATATAAAGCAAAATTGATCAAATTCCTTAAATGACAGTTTCAGGAATGGGAAAAAATGCCAGTGAACAAGCTTCTAGCAACCAGAAGCAATAAATAATGAGACTTAAATAATGTGGAGACAATAATGACGCCCATATTTTTTAGCGCCAAAAAAGACGCCCACATTATTTGGCGCCTAAATGCTTTTGGCGGCAAAAATGACGCCACATCCGGAACGCCGACACCTTTGGCGCAAAAACGTCAAAAAGATGACGCAACTTCCGGCGACACGTATCACGCCGGAAATAGAAAAATATTTTTGCGCCAAAAAAGTCCGCGCCAAGAATGACGCAATAAAAATGAAGCATTTTCAGCCCCCGCGAGCCTAACAGCCCACAGGAAAAAAAAGTCAATTTTAAGGTAAGAAAAAATGATACATTGATATGCATTATCCCAAATATGAAACTGACTGTCTGAAATAAGGAACGTTGAACATCCTGAGTCAAGGCAAATAAATGTTTGAATACATATATTTAGAACTTTTATATAAAGTGCCCAACCATAGATTAGAGTGTCACAGAAAATAAGACTTACTTACCCCAGGACACTCATCTACACGTAGTAGAAAGCCAAACCAGTACTGAAACGAGAATCAGTAGAGGTAATGGTATATATAAGAGTATATCGTCGATCTGAAAAGGGAGGTAAGAGATGAATCTCTACGACCGATAACAGAGAACCTATGAAATAGACCCCGTAGAAGGAGATCATTGAATTCAAATAGGCAATACTCTCCTCACATCCCTCTGACATTCACTGCATGCTGAGAGGAAAACCGGGCTCCAACCTGCTGAGGAGCGCATATCAACGTAGAATCTAGCACAAACTTACTTCACCACCTCCATAGGAGGCAAACTTTGTAAAAACTGATTTGTGGGTGTGGTGAGGGGTGTATTTATAGGCATTTTGAGGTTTGGGAAACTTTGCCCCTCCTGGTATTAATGTATATCCCATACGTCACTAGCTCATGGACTCTTGCTAATTACATGAAAGAAACAAAGAATATTTCCATAGAAGGTCTCATTCTAAAAATCTATTCAGACCCTAAGAATAATAAAGATTTTGGACTAAAATCACCCAAAAACAATTTAAATCTGCCCCCCACCAGAAGAACTGGTTTGAGAACCGTACCTTCATGCTGTCGAATAAAAAGTAATTATATATTGTTTTCTCCCAGAAGGATAAAAAAACTAAACGCTTTTTCAGTGCTTGCACTCGGAGTTAACCAAATTGGCAGCTGAAAAAAAACAGAATTTATGTTTACCTGATAAATTACTTTCTCCAACGGTGTGTCCGGTCCACGGCGTCATCCTTACTTGTGGGATATTCTCTTCCCCAACAGGAAATGGCAAAGAGCCCAGCAAAGCTGGTCACATGATCCCTCCTAGGCTCCGCCTACCCCAGTCATTCGACCGACGTTAAGGAGGAATATTAGCATAGGAGAAACCATATGGTACCGTGGTGACTGTAGTTAAAGAAAATAAATTATCAGACCTGATTAAAAAAACCAGGGCAGGCCGTGGACCGGACACACCGTTGGAGAAAGTAATTTATCAGGTAAACATAAATTCTGTTTTCTCCAACATAGGTGTGTCCGGTCCACGGCGTCATCCTTACTTGTGGGAACCAATACCAAAGCTTTAGGACACGGATGAAGGGAGGGAGCAAATCAGGTCACCTAAATGGAAGGCACCACGGCTTGCAAAACCTTTCTCCCAAAAATAGCCTCAGAAGAAGCAAAAGTATCAAACTTGTAAAATTTGGTAAAAGTGTGCAGTGAAGACCAAGTCGCTGCCCTACATATCTGATCAACAGAAGCCTCGTTCTTGAAGGCCCATGTGGAAGCCACAGCCCTAGTGGAATGAGCCGTGATTCTTTCGGGAGGCTGCCGTCCGGCAGTCTCGTAAGCCAATCTGATGATGCTTTTAATCCAAAAAGAGAGAGAGGTAGAAGTTGCTTTTTGACCTCTCCTTTTACCGGAATAAACAACAAACAAGGAAGATGTTTGTCTAAAATCCTTTGTAGCATCTAAATAGAATTTTAGAGCGCGAACAACATCCAAATTGTGCAACAAACGTTCCTTCTTTGAAACTGGTTTCGGACACAGAGAAGGTACAATAATCTCCTGGTTAATGTTTTTGTTAGAAACAACTTTTGGAAGAAAACCAGGTTTAGTACGTAAAACCACCTTATCTGCATGGAACACCAGATAAGGAGGAGAACACTGCAGAGCAGACAATTCTGAAACTCTTCTAGCAGAAGAAATTGCAACTAAAAACAAAACTTTCCAAGATAATAACTTAATATCAACGGAATGTAAGGGTTCAAACGGAACCCCCTGAAGAACTGAAAGAACTAAGTTGAGACTCCAAGGAGGAGTCAAAGGTTTGTAAACAGGCTTAATTCTAACCAGAGCCTGAACAAAG
Source organism: Bombina bombina (assembly GCF_027579735.1). NCBI lineage: Eukaryota > Metazoa > Chordata > Amphibia > Anura > Bombinatoridae > Bombina > Bombina bombina. The sequence goes on from NC_069500.1 coordinate 1,244,969,209, forward strand.
GCTTGAACATCTGGCACAGCTGCCAGCTTTTTGTGAAGTAACACAGACAAGGCAGAAATCTGTCCCTTCAGGGAACTAGCAGATAATCCTTTTTCCAATCCTTCTTGAAGGAAGGATAGAATCTTAGGAATCTTAACCTTGTCCCAAGGGAATCCTTTAGATTCACACCAACAGATATATTTTTTCCAAATTTTGTGGTAAATCTTTCTAGTTACAGGCTTTCTGGCCTGAACAAGAGTATCGATAACAGAATCTGAGAACCCTCGCTTCGATAAGATCAAGCGTTCAATCTCCAAGCAGTCAGCTGGAGTGAAACCAGATTCGGATGTTCGAACGGACCCTGAACAAGAAGGTCTCGTCTCAAAGGTAGCTTCCAAGGTGGAGCCGATGACATATTCACCAGATCTGCATACCAAGTCCTGCGTGGCCACGCAGGAGCTATCAAGATCACCGACGCCCTCTCCTGATTGATCCTGGCTACCAGCCTGGGGATGAGAGGAAACGGCGGGAACACATAAGCTAGTTTGAAGGTCCAAGGTGCTACTAGTGCATCCACTAGAGCCGCCTTGGGATCCCTGGATCTGGACCCGTAGCAAGGAACTTTGAAGTTCTGACGAGAGGCCATCAGATCCATGTCTGGAATGCCCCACAGCTGAGTGACTTGGGCAAAGATTTCCGGATGGAGTTCCCACTCCCCCGGATGCAATGTCTGACGACTCAGAAAATCCGCTTCCCAATTTTCCACTCCTGGGATGTGGATAGCAGACAGGTGGCAGGAGTGAGACTCCGCCCATAGAATGATTTTGGTCACTTCTTCCATCGCTAGGGAACTCCTTGTTCCCCCCTGATGGTTGATGTACGCAACAGTTGTCATGTTGTCTGATTGAAACCGTATGAACTTGGCCCTCGCTAGCTGAGGCCAAGCCTTGAGAGCATTGAATATCGCTCTCAGTTCCAGAATATTTATCGGTAGAAGAGATTCTTCCCGAGACCAAAGACCCTGAGCTTTCAGGGATCCCCAGACCGCGCCCCAGCCCATCAGACTGGCGTCGGTCGTGACGATGACCCACTCCGGTCTGCGGAATGTCATCCCTTGTGACAGGTTGTCCAGGGACAGCCACCAACGGAGTGAGTCTCTGGTCCTCTGATTTACTTGTATCTTCGGAGACAAGTCTGTATAGTCCCCATTCCACTGACTGAGCATGCACAGTTGTAATGGTCTTAGATGAATGCGCGCAAAAGGAACTATGTCCATTGCCGCTACCATCAAACCGATCACTTCCATGCACTGCGCTATGGAAGGAAGAGGAACGGAATGAAGTATCCGACAAGAGTCTAGAAGTTTTGTTTTTCTGGCCTCTGCCAGAAAAATCCTCATTTCTAAGGAGTCTATTATTGTTCCCAAGAAGGGAACCCTTGTTGACGGAGATAGAGAACTCTTTTCCACGTTCACTTTCCATCCGTGAGATCTGAGAAAGGCCAGGACAATGTCCGTGTGAGCCTTTGCTTGAGGAAGGGACGACGCTTGAATCAGAATGTCGTCCAAGTAAGGTACTACAGCAATGCCCCTTGGTCTTAGCACAGCTAGAAGGGACCCTAGTACCTTTGTGAAAATCCTTGGAGCAGTGGCTAATCCGAAAGGAAGCGCCACGAACTGGTAATGCTTGTCCAGGAATGCAAACCTTAGGAACCGATGATGTTCCTTGTGGATAGGAATATGTAGATACGCATCCTTTAAATCCACTGTGGTCATGAATTGACCTTCCTGGATGGAAGGAAGAATAGTTCGAATGGTTTCCATCTTGAACGATGGAACCTTGAGAAACTTGTTTAAGATCTTGAGATCTAAGATTGGTCTGAACGTTCCCTCTTTTTTGGGAACTATGAACAGATTGGAGTAGAACCCCATCCCTTGTTCTCTTAATGGAACAGGATGAATCACTCCCATTTTTAACAGGTCTTCTACACAATGTAAGAATGCCTGTCTTTTTATGTGGTCTGAAGACAACTGAGACCTGTGGAACCTCCCCCTTGGGGGAAGCCCCTTGAATTCCAGAAGATAACCTTGGGAGACTATTTCTAGCGCCCAAGGATCCAGAACATCTCTTGCCCAAGCCTGAGCGAAGAGAGAGAGTCTGCCCCCCACCAGATCCGGTCCCGGATCGGGGGCCAACATTTCATGCTGTCTTGGTAGCAGTGGCAGGTTTCTTGGCCTGCTTTCCCTTGTTCCAGCCTTGCATTGGTCTCCAAGCTGGCTTGGCTTGAGAAGTATTACCCTCTTGCTTAGAGGACGTAGCACTTTGGGCTGGTCCATTTCTACGAAAGGGACGAAAATTAGGTTTATTTTTTGCCTTGAAAGGCCGATCCTGAGGAAGGGCGTGGCCCTTACCCCCAGTGATATCAGAGATAATCTCTTTCAAGTCAGGGCCAAACAGCGTTTTCCCCTTGAAAGGAATGTTAAGTAGCTTGTTCTTGGAAGACGCATCAGCTGACCAAGATTTCAACCAAAGCGCTCTGCGCGCCACAATAGCAAACCCAGAATTCTTAGCCGCTAACCTAGCCAATTGCAAAGTGGCGTCTAGGGTGAAAGAATTAGCCAATTTGAGAGCATTGATTCTGTCCATAATCTCCTCATAAGGAGGAGAATCACTATCGACCGCCTTTATCAGCTCATCGAACCAGAAACATGCGGCTGTAGCTACAGGGACAATGCATGAAATTGGTTGTAGAAGGTAACCCTGCTGAACAAACATCTTTTTAAGTAAACCTTCTAATTTTTTATCCATAGGATCTTTGAAAGCACAACTATCCTCTATGGGTATAGTGGTGCGTTTGTTTAAAGTGGAAACCGCTCCCTCGACCTTGGGGACTGTCTGCCATAAGTCCTTTCTGGGGTCGACCATAGGAAACAATTTTTTAAATATGGGGGGAGGGACGAAAGGAATACCGGGCCTTTCCCATTCTTTATTAACAATGTCCGCCACCCGCTTGGGTATAGGAAAAGCTTCTGGGAGCCCCGGACCTCTAGGAACTTGTCCATTTTACATAGTTTCTCTGGGATGACCAACTTGTCACAATCATCCAGAGTGGATAATACCTCCTTAAGCAGAATGCGGAGATGTTCCAACTTAAATTTAAACGTAATCACATCAGGTTCAGCTTGTTGAGAAATGTTCCCAGAATCAGTAATTTCTCCCTCAGACAAAACCTCCCTGGCCCCATCAGACTGGGTTAGGGGCCCTTCAGAACCATTATTATCAGCGTCGTCATGCTCTTCAGTATCTAAAACAGAGCAGTCGCGCTTACGCTGATAAGTGTTCATTTTGGCTAAAATGTTTTTGACAGAATTATCCATTACAGCCGTTAATTGTTGCATAGTAAGGAGTATTGGCGCGCTAGATGTACTAGGGGCCTCCTGAGTGGGCAAGACTCGTGTAGACGAAGGAGGGAATGATGCAGTACCATGCTTACTCCCCTCACTTGAGGAATCATCTTGGGCATCATTGTCATTGTCACATAAATCACATTTATTTAAATGAATGGGAATTCTGGCTTCCCCACATTCAGAACACAGTCTATCTGGTAGTTCAGACATGTTAAACAGGCATAAACTTGATAACAAAGTACAAAAAACGTTTTAAAATAAAACCGTTACTGTCACTTTAAATTTTAAACTGAACACACTTTATTACTGCAATTGCGAAAAAACATGAAGGAATTGTTCAAAATTCACCAAATTGTCTTAAAGCCTTCAAAGTATTGCACACCAAATTTGGAAGCTTTAACCCTTAAAATAACGGAACCGGAGCCGTTTTTAACTTTAACCCCTTTACAGTCCCTGGTATCTGCTTTGCTGAGACCCAACCAAGCCCAAAGGGGAATACGATACCAAATGACGCCTTCAGAAAGTCTTTTCTAAGTATCAGAGCTCCTCTCACATGCGACTGCATGTCATGCCTCTCAAAAACAAGTGCGCAACACCGGCGCGAAAATGAGGCTCTGCCTATGATTTGGGAAAGCCCCTAAAGAATAAGGTGTCTAAAACAGTGCCTGCCGATATTATTATATCAAAATACCCAGAATAAATGATTCCTCAAGGCTAAATATGTGTTAATAATGAATCGATTTAGCCCAGAAAAAGTCTACAGTCTTAATAAGCCCTTGTAAAGCCCTTATTTACGATCTTAATAAACATGGCTTACCGGATCCCATAGGGAAAATGACAGCTTCCAGCATTACATCGTCTTGTTAGAATGTGTCATACCTCAAGCAGCAAGAGACTGCTCACTGTTCCCCCAACTGAAGTTAATTGCTCTCAACAGTCCTGTGTGGAACAGCCATGGATTTTAGTGACGGTTGCTAAAATCATTTTCCTCATACAAACAGAAATCTTCATCTCTTTTCTGTTTCTGAGTAAATAGTACATACCAGCACTATTTCAAAATAACAAACTCTTGATTGAATAATAAAAACTACAGTTAAACACTAAAAAACTCTAAGCCATCTCCGTGGAGATGTTGCCTGTACAACGGCAAAGAGAATGACTGGGGTAGGCGGAGCCTAGGAGGGATCATGTGACCAGCTTTGCTGGGCTCTTTGCCATTTCCTGTTGGGGAAGAGAATATCCCACAAGTAAGGATGACGCCGTGGACCGGACACACCTATGTTGGAGAAAACAGTTGTTATTATTACCCAATAAATGGTACACAATAAATTGACCTCACAAAGGCCAAAGGGCTGCATTAACCCTTCCGGGATATGAATCTAAGACCCTTGGATTAAGAGCAAACATTTGTTGTCAGACATTCACCAACTGATCTACATCAACGGACTAAAAGTAGGGCAGAAAAGACTCTAAACCTCCAAAAATAGTGGAGATAATAGAAATCAAACAAATTATTATCTTAACAAGCTAGAGCTTGTAAATATAATAAACTATATTTGAAATCATAATAATATATATAGTAAACATAATGAAATGAATACATCAGAAGTAAATAAACAGAGTTATATACTTGAGAATCTGAAACTGCTTATGCTAACTGTTCAACAACAAAAAAAGGTTGAAAGAACAGTAATGTCAGCCACAGAAAAAGGCTGAGCTAAAAATATAAATAATATAAAGAGTACAAGAATATGCTCTACTAAGGTTATATTCCAACTCTAAAGAATCCTAAAAATAAGCACCAATTTCCATAGAAATAGTAGTACAATCCCAAAAGGGAATCAGGATAAACTGTTCTTTAGAACATAATACAGATAGTATCTTGAATAGGAAAAACCGTCAGGATTAAATTAAAATCTTAAAAGGAGGACTAGACTTCTAAAAGCTAAAAATGAAAAATTTTCCTTAAAGAATGTTCAAATGAAAAATAAGGAGAGTTTTAATAAAACTGTCTCTGATACAGGATCCTTTGAGCCAAAGAAAACCTTCATCAGTAGAATAAACTTAAGTATGCTGTTGGTCAGAACAAAATTAATTAAATCTTAACTTTGAAAAGACCTTGTAAGTTTACTTAAAGGCGTAATAGCATAACCTTTATGATATAAGCAATAACATGTGATGTTTGCAGATGAAATCAAGTACATGAACTGAATAAGTAAAAACAGTACATGTAGAAACATTTTAAGCATAAATAAATAAATGCCACAAAATTGAGCTGAAGAAAATAACAGCTTAATAATAAAAAGAACACACTTAGCTTTGCAGAATTGTGTTTCAGGGCATCATAGTTTCTACAGTAACATCAGAGTCAGGACCAGAATGAAACATCTCGCAAAATGTAACAAAAAAAAGAAAAAATAACATTAGGCGAAACATTCAATTTCCACAATGTAACAGTTTCAGTAGATAGGAAAATAAAGATAACATTTTTATTTATTTTTTTAAACAAAAAATAAACTAAAAAAGCAGGCATAATAGTTTTCAAAAATTCATGAAAACAGCGAGCAATAGAGGGAGAGGGGTAAATTAACTAAATTTTGGCACCAAGAATGACACATTACGCAAAAAGAAGTTAAACAATTTTTTGCCGCAAAACTAACACCAGGAAATGACGCAACTCGCATCATAACAAATGCAACTTCATACCAAGAGTCCATGAGCTAGTGACGTATGGGATATACAATCCTACCAGGAGGGGCAAAGTTTCCCAAACCTCAAAATGCCTATAAATACACCCCTCACCACACTGACAATTCAGTTTAATAAATAGCCAAGTAGTGGGGTAAAAGAAAAAGGAGTAAAAGCATCAAAAAAGGAACTGGAAATATAATTGTGCTTTATACAAAAAAAAAAAAAAAAGGGTGGGCATCATGGACTCTTGCCAATATGAAAGAATTGAATTTATCAGATAAGTTCTTACATAAATTATGTTTTCTTTCATGTAATTGGCAAGAGTCCATGAGCTAGTGACGTATGGGATAGTAATACCCAAGATGTGTTACTCCACAGAAGAGTCCCTAGAGAGGGAGGGATAAAAATAAATACAGCCATTTCAGATGAAAAAATTAAATCGACATCCAAAAAAATATGTTTTTATCATAATTGAAAAGAAAAAACTTAAAACATAAGCAGAGGAATCAAACTGAAACAGCTGCCTGAAGAACTTTTCTACCAAAAACTGCTTCCGAAGAGGCGAATACATCAAAACGGTAGAATTTAGTAAATGTATGCAAAGAAGACCAAGTTGCTGCTTTGCAAATCTGATCAACTGATCTAGTAGAATGAGCTGTGATTCTCTGAGGCGGAGCCTGACCCGACTCCAAATAAGCCTGATGAATCAAAAGCTTTAACCAAGACACCAAGGAAATGGCAGAAGCTTTATGACCTTTCCTAGAACCAGAAAAGACAACAAATAGACTAGAAGTCTATCTGAAATCTTTAGTAGCTTCAACATAATATTGAAAAGCTCTTACAACATCCAGAGAATGTAAGGATCTCTCCAAAGAATTCTTAGGATTAGGACACAAAGAGGGAACAACAATTTCCCTATTAATGTTGTTAGAATTCACAACTTTAGGTAAAAATTTAAATGAAGTCCGCAAAACTGCTTTATCCTGATGGAAAATCAGAAAAGGAGACTCACAAGAAAGAGCAGATAATTCAGAAACTCTTCTAGCAGAAGAGATAGCCAAAAGGAACAACACTTTCCAAGAAAGTAGTATAATATCCAAAGAATGCATAGGCTCAAAAGGAGGAGCCTGTAAAGCCTTCAAAACCAAATTAAGACTCCAAGTTGGAGAGATTGATTTAATGACAGGCTTGATACGGACCAAAGCCTGTACAAAACAGTGAATATCAGGAAGCTTAGCAATCTTTCTGTGAAATAAAACAGAAAGAGTAGAGATTTGTCCCTTCAAGGAACTTGCAGACAAACCTTTATCCAAACCATCCTGAAAAAACTGTAAAATTCTAGGAATTCTAAAAGAATGCCAAGAGAATGAGAAGAACACCATTAAATATAAGTCTTCCAAAATCGATAATAAATCACCCTAGAAACAGATTTACGAGCCTGTAACATAGTAACAATCACTGAGTCAGAGAAACCTCTATGACTAAGCACCAAAACCATAAATGTCAGGAAGATAACCAATCTTCCTATGAAACAAAACTGAAAGAACAGAAATCCGCCCCTTAAAAGTTCTGGCAGATAGGCCCTTATCCAGACCATCATGTAGAATCCTAAGAAAAAAAGTTATCCACACACCAAAAAATAAAGGCTTTCCAAACCTCATGAAAAGTTTTCCTCGTCACAAGCTTATGAGCCTGAATCAGAGTCTAACCGTTGAAATCTCCAAACCATCAAGCTTAGAAATTTGAGATCAGGTGTAAGAACAGACTTTCAGACAAGAGGCCAAGCTGGAGCAATCAAAATGACTGATTCACCCTCTTGACTGATCTTGGAGGAAACACATAGGCAAGATCCACAAACTCCAACTGAGGATCCATGGACCTCGCAAAGTAAGTAGAAAGTTCCACTAGTGTGGCGCTTACCGTTCCTACGGGGTCTGGTGTCCTCTCACTGAGCAGCGTCACTTCAGCGTGTCTGGAAGGTAACAGTGTGTCGCGTCCGTTCCGCTCCTCCGTGCAGTCTGTGTAGAGAATCCGGAAGTAGGGAGCCCAGCCGACATGCCTCTGTCCAGGGCGTAATACAAGTACAAAATACAAAAAGGTAAAACGGCTGCAGGGCTACGAACCTACTCAGTCCAGTGAGTAAAAGGGGACAGTACCAATATGATGTAAAAGTAAAAAAGGCTTTATTATGTAACACTAAAAACAAATAGAGCCGTAGCTCAAAATGAAAGCATACACTGACAAAAGGGGTAACAGTGCAGCACAGCAGACATGTTTCGTGTGTCCTCAGCACACTTGTTCACTGCTATGTGATTGCTGCCACTGTTACTCCTATTTAAAGGAACAACACACATTGATTAAAAACAAATATTAACCCCTTATTGTCCTGTTGAATTAAGTATGTTAGGCTAGACTAATGACAGAATAACATAGGGTACTAAGAGGGATTCCAAACAGCTAGATTCTAAGCACAATGGTATGTAAGACAACAAATATTCAATAGAAATCTAAACTTACTTAATTAGAAAGTGCTTAGGACGAATACATATGTAAATTTATATGTCTTCTTAACTTATTCTTTTACTGTCTAATATTAGAAGTACCCTATGTGGATTTAAAGAGGGGAATACAGATAAGGACAAAATTCTAAGTGTGAGAATGCAAATTATCCTAATATACCAATAGTGTAGTCCCCTTATATTAAGCCCTAGATTAATGTGTTATATTTTGATGATCAGTTATGTTTCACTATTATAGACTATATACACTGCTAGGTTTTAAGAGTTGCATAATTTTACAGGGTATCACCTTGGCGTAACCAAATGGGAATATAATTCTTAGATTAGATGAAAAGATTGACATTGCTTTCTTTGTTAATGCCATATGGATGTCTAGTATTGAGTAGAAAAATCCATTGGGCTTCCTTATAATCCAGCCTTTGGATTCTATCACCACCCCTTTTGTGTGGTGGTACATGGTCAATTGCCTGTATGGACAAAAGGGCAGCATTGCCCGAGTGTTCAGATTTGAAATGTCTGGCTACGGGAGTGAAAATATCTGGGTCTTCTATATCCCTGACATGCTCCTGGGCTCTATCCCTGACAAGTCGTTTGGTTTTCCCGACATATTGTATATTACACCCCCTGCAGGTCAGCAGGTAAATCACATGATTGGATTTACAATTGAGGTTGTGTCTAATATTATATGTGCGATTTGTTGATGTGGAGGTAAAGTTTGCCCCTTCCACTACATGTCTGCAGGTTTTACACCTTTGTGTCCTGCATTTGAAAAAACCAAACCTTTGTGGGAGCCAAGTACGTGTATTGGCACTTGCAAGATCAGAGGGTGCTATAATGTTTCCAATAGTCTTACTTTTTCTTGCTACATATCTGCAACCCTCCGTTGCTATCTGTACTAAATTTGTATCAGTGGCCAATATTGGTAATGATTGTTTAATAATATCACAAATTTTGTGGTATTCTAAACTGTACAGTGTACTGAACACAAGTTTACCCTCTTTTTGTTTGTTTTGTCTGGTACCGCTTTGTTTGTCAGTGTATGCTTTCATTTTGAGCTACGGCTCTATTTGTTTTTAGTGTTACATAATAAAGCCTTTTTTACTTTTACATCATATTGGTACTGTCCCCTTTTACTCACTGGACTGAGTAGGTTCGTAGCCCTGCAGCCGTTTTACCTTTTTGTATTTTGACCTCGCAAAGTACCTGGGAACTAGTTTACTGTTGAACTGAGAGGCCATCAGATATATCTCTTGGAGCCCCTAAAGATCCACACAGGTTGAAGAACCCACTGATCTGTTATGTGAAGCCAATCTTGAGTGCAAGCCTGACACCAATTTTTCTGGGAAAAATAGAAAGAGGGAGGGAAACGGAGGATGTACTTGGAGGAAGACATGCTCTTAATATGAAGATCCTGCTGTGTTCCACAGTTTAGATCTGGTAGGGAAAAAGGAGGAAGTAGAAGGGTCTGTATTCCTTGATACTGCAGAAATTGAGGCCTTAATATATAGGAAGCACAGATGGGAAAGCAGCCTCTACCTTTCCCAGCCTTATCAAACACATTTATTCTTAAATAAAGTTTTAACTCTAAGACTTAGAAGGCTTTCATAATTGTTAAGGTCTTTATAAATATAACGCCAAAGAGTAGACCATTACTATTAGTGCCTAACTCATTTGTGGCAAAATCACACATTTTGGGGTCAATATTTCAAATAATGTTTTTCCTCTTTCCTATTATCATGACATTTGTATTGCCCACAAAACACAGCATGCATACCCTTTCTCTTACAATTATAGGATAAAGAACCCTGATATCTAGTATAGCTTGTTCTGAAATTAAAAATAAAGCTTTGTAAGAGGGTCCACTGTATCCAATAGTTTGTCTTGACAAACTGTCCAGGCTTTATCCATGCCGTTTTAATCTTATAATCCTATAAACTTTAATATTTCAGGTATTTTGCATTTGGCAATAAAGGCATTGAACATTTGGCCCTTATTTTATTTCTAGAGAACTTAGTGGTTTTCGAATTTTAAAATCTTTAAAATTTTTGATGTTTAATGTAGGACACCATTCCATTGATCTAGGATGGGGTAATTTGTCAGGGTTGATAAATTCCATAGGCAATAAAGACTTAGAATCCCTGAGAAGTTTTGATTTTTTAAAGGTATTTATTAGATTTATTTTGAAGAGATTGCTCAAAAGAACTTTGAATACATGCATTTGCATTGTCTCAAAAAAATTCTGACTTCTCAGAAGACCTGTCTGAATTGGATGAGGAATATAAAATATTTTGTGGTTTTTTTAGTTACTTTTAAATCTAATAAATGCAACATTGGGAACAAGGGGCCTGATTGCAGTTTTACTTGCTTCCTTCCATAAAAAAGCTGAGAAGATTTCTTAAACCATTTTTTTACTAGCTCTCAAAGCTACAGAAATTGGTTTCTTTCATTTACAAGCTTTCTTAGATCAGCCAGATCGAGAGGAGATTAAGTTAGTCATGTAGATTATAACTTTAACAAGTTATCAATCATATTTTCAACTGTCTGTTCTGATAAGGTAACAAGATTGTCAGATATTTGAGATATTTAAAAAAAAACAATATATGATAACTTGATAAATTAATGTCTTTCATGATGGTGAGAGTCCAAGAAACATCACGTGTAGGAAATACCCTGAAGTTCCCTAGGAGGCGGTAAAAACACCATAAAAACACAGAGCTATACTTCACTACCACTTACCCAGAATCCTTAGTCATACATATAGAACTGCAAAAAAGAACTCCTGCCCGGAAGATCTCATGACGCCAAGAGAAAAAAGAAAACCCACAGAGGCAAGAGAAGCGGGAGGAAACTAAATACAAAGAGAGATTTATCAGGCAAATATCCAGTGAACCTCTCAAAACAGAACAGCATACCGAAAGGTATCTACAATTTAAGTACAGTTACACTCACAGATAAAGAATTTTCTGTCCTCAACTATGGGCTCTCATTTGCCCCAGCTAAAGGTTTAAACAAATTTGAAACCTTTGTAAACGCCAAAGAGTATATAAGAAAACTAACGCTGAAGAGGCATTTCATCAAATCTCCATTAGAACACCAGTCCACAAGAACAGGCACTTCCAACCTAGAAAACTCCATTGTGACCAGCAGTGTATATAAACACACTGATTTGAGACCGAAATCTTCATTCTACCCAGTGATGAGTAAAGGAAACGCAATAGAAACCTTTGATACCTTGGTTTGTAATGACATTAGAAACATCAGCCAGAATGCCACTTCCGGTACCACATATCAGTGCTAATCGATTTAGACTACAACAGACACAATCTTTGAGAGTATAAAACACATTCCAAACTATAAAGGACCTGATAAACAGCCACTCATAACAAAAACAACTACTCAAATTAAAACAATATCGGCCGTACACCGCGTACCGGAAGTGATACTAGCACAGAACGCACACTTCCGGTTTCGGCGATTCTGCTTACCAAACCCTATTGATTTGAGATCATAAAAGCTAACAATTTTAAGAATATATCTCAAACCCTTAGGGCCTGTTGAAAAGTTGCCAATAATGCGAACACTTAAACAGAATAGGAAAGACACCGACATTGTACCGCAAACCGGAAGTGATACTAACACCTAATGTACACTTCCGGTTTCAGCGATCTGCAAATTAAATTCCACTAACTTAATATCAGTAAAACAACACACAAGGTTAATAATAAAACAATAAGCAAAGAATTATTTTAAGTTCAATAGAAATAAACACAAACGGGAATAAACACAATTGTAACATATCAATTTGAATAGGAAACTAACACTTCCGGTTCAAAGGTACAATATTTTTAGCGCAAAAATAGCGCATTTGGATTGGTACACCATAACATAAAAGGAGGCTTAACAGTGCTTACCACAACACAGTCTTGAGAAAGGCCCAAGGAAGGGCCGAAACGCGTTGGCTATTGATGGTAAGCCTCATTTCATTTAGTATAGGACTGATTTAGCGTTATTGCACTATTTGTCTTTTGTATTCCACAGGTACACTGGGAATCCTTTTATATTTATATATTTTTTGGATTTAGGATATTTGAACAAACACTTCACTATCATCTATTTTTGTGTGATTTAAGAACAATTTTTTCCACTTATTTTTTATTTTTTTCATCATAATTTTTTATAATTTTTTTATATTTTACTACACCTCAAGGACACCAAATTTTTTTGTTGCATTTTTAAAGCACACATTTTTTCCCCTTCTTGAACACCTTCACATTTACTACCCACAGGATATACCTATCAAAGGTTGGATCACCCATAAGGGACTTGGAACATTAACTCACATCTTGGAACTTAACTTTCTTTCCACCACATTTGGAGATACAATATATTGTTTAATATAATTTTTCACCTATTTTTTCATTTATATTGCCAGACCGGCACTTTAGACCGCCATTTTTGGACTGCCAACCGTATTAATCAATTAGGAGCCATTCATTTAGCAGACTATTTTAACCATTTAGGACTGCACGTTTTGCTATTACGGTTATATGGTTTTATTCTATTTTTTTGTATTTTAATTCTGTATTGTAAATCATGGATCCATGAACATTTTTGTGTATTTTTGTGATTTTAATTTATGAGAATTGATATATTGTTGTGTTGAGTAATTTTAACACAATTTTTTAACATTTTATTAAATTTGTATTATACCATCCATATTAGTTTAATGTTATTCTAACATCCCTGCCCATTTTGAGGCGCTCCCTGGATCATACCTATACCAGAACTGCAGAAAAGACCAACTGGGGGCAAATGAAGTGCAAAACAAGTACTGCTGCTAAGAAAACAAAACAAAAAACAACAGAAAAAGGGCAGAGCTTGTGGATGATCATCATCATGAAATAAATTAATCAGGTAAGCATAAATCTTGTTTCCTTTCATCAGATGGTAAAAGTCCACGAGACATCACATGTGGGAATCTATACCAAACGGTGAAGGCTACGGGACCACTATGTAATGGGGGGAATAAACAGTAAAGGAAGGTATGTTACTGATAATGGAGAGAAGAAAGAGAAAGAAAGAGAGAAAGAAAGAGAGAAAGAGAGAAAGAGAAAGAAAGAGAAAGAGAGAAAGAGAAAGAAAGAGAGAAGATAGAAAATAAGAGGGAAAAAAAACGTATATGGAGAAAAAATCTAAACTAATTTGCCTTAGAAAATACGTATAGAATTGAGTATATATGTAGAGTATAATACTAAAATATGTTTAAAACTCTCAGTAATACAATAAACTATACTAAATAAATAACCCTTAATAAATAATCATAAGAGAAAACAAGGAAACAATTGTGATAAAATTAAAAGGAACACTTGGAGGAAAAAAAAGAGGATAAGAAAAAGAAAAAGTTCTAAAAAAATCTTAACGAGGTAACCATAAAATAATGGACGGAATTAACCGAAGAGAAGGCAGTATGGATCTGAGAGGTGGGATGTACCCTCAGAAAGCCACTCACAAAATGGTGCCTGGCACATGTGCACAGATCTAGAGAATAAAGACATTAAGAAATGGTAGATGAAATTGCAAAGGTCCACAGAAGAAATTACCTTCCCTACCATTTGGAGGAGGGAAAGATTCCCAAAACCCAAGAGCTCTATATAACCTCTCCCACCACACACATATGCCTCAGTCTAACGCATAGCCAAGCATATGCCTCAGTCTAACGCATAGCCAAGCAATAGTGGGGTAAGGAAGACCCAAAAAAAAAAGGGAGCAGGAAAAAAAGATGATTAAAAAAACAAACAAAATTTATGCTTACCTGATAAATTTCTTTCTCTTGTGGTGTATCCAGTCCACGGGTTCATCCATTACTTGTGGGAAATTCTCCTTCCCAACAGGAAGCTGCAAGATGACACCCAGAGCAGAGCTGTCTATATAGCTCCTCCCCTAACTGCCACCCCCAGTCATTCGACCGAATACAAGCAAGAAAAAAAGGAGAAACTATAGGGTGCAGTGGTGACTGTAGTTTAAAAATAAAAAACACCTGCCTTAAAATGACAGGGCGGGCCATGGACTGGATACACCACAAGAGAAATACATTTTTCAGGTAAGCATAAATTTTGTTTTCTCTTGTAAAGGTGTATCCAGTCCACGGGTTCATCCATTACTTGTGGGATACCAATACCAAAGCTTTAGGACACGGATGAAGTGAGGGACAAGGCAGGAACTTAAACAGAGGGCACCACTGCCTGTAAGAACTTTCTCCCAAAAATAGCCTCCGAAGAAGCAAAAGTATCGAATTTGTAGAATTTAGAAAAAGTATGAAGCGAAGACCAAGTCGCCGCCTTACAAATCTGTTCAACAGAGGCCTCATTTTTAAAAACCCATGTGGAAGCCACCGCTCTAGTGGAATGAGCTGTAATTATTTCAGGAGGCTGCTGGCCAGCAGTCTCGTAAGCTAAGCGGATTATGCTTCTCAGCCAAAAAAAAAGAGAAGTTGCCGAAGCCTTTTGGCCTCTCCTCTGTCCAGAGTAGATAACAAACAAAGCAGATGTTTGACGAAAATCCTTCGTAGCTTGTAAATAAAACTTTAAAGCACGAACCACATAAAGATTGTGTAAAAGACGTTCCTTCTTTGAGGAAGGATTAGGACATAATGAAGGAACAACAATCTCCTGATTGATATTCTTATTAGATACTACCTTAGGAAGAAACCCAGGTTTGGTACGCAAAAACTACCTTATCTGCATGAAAAATCAGATAAGGGGAATCACACTGTAAAGCAGATAACTCCGAAACTCTTCGAGCCGAGGAGATAGCTACTAAAAATAGAACTTTTCAAGATAAAAGCTTAAAATCTATGGAATGCAAAGGTTCAAACGGAACCCCTTGAAGAACTTTAAGAACTAAATTTACTCCATGGCAGAGCAACAGGTTTAAACACAGGCTTGATTCTCCCCCGGATGAAAAGTCTGCCGACTTAGGAAATCCGCCTCCCAGTTCTCTACTCCTGGGATATGGATAGCTGAGAGATGGCAAGAGTGAACCTCTGCCCATAGAATTATCTTTGAAACCTCCAACATTGCCAGGGGGCTCCTTTTACCCCCCTGATGGTTGATATAGGCTACAGTCGTGATGTTGTCCGACTGAAATCTGATGAACCTGACCGCAGCTAGCTGAGGCCAAACCTGAAGAGCATTGAATATCGCTCTTAGTTCCAGAATGTTTATCGGAAGGAGGGCTTCCTCCTGAGTCCATGAACCCTGAGCCTTCAGGGAGTTCCAGACTGCGCCCCAGCCCAGAAGGCTGGCATCTGTCGTCACTATAGTCCATTCTGGCCTGCGGAAACTCATTCCCATGGACAGATGGACCCGAGATAGCCACCAGAGAAGAGAATAACTGGTCTCTTGATCCAGATATAGCAGAGGGGACAAATCTGTGTAATCCCCATTCCACTGATTGAGCATGCAAAGTTGCAGTGGTCCGAGATGTAGGCGGGCAAACGGAACTATGTCCATTGCTGCTACCATTAGGTTGATTACTTCCATACACTGAGCCACTGATGGCTGAGAAGTGGAATAAAGAGCACGGCAGGAAGTTAGAAGCTTTGACAACCTGACCTCTGTCAGAAAAATCTTAATTTCTACTGAATCTATCAGAGTTCCTAGGAAAGAAACTCTTGTGAGAGCGGAGAGAGAACTCTTTCCTTCGTCCACCTTCCACTTGTGAGACCTCAGGAATGCCAGAACAATGTCCGCATGGGACTTGGTGATTTGAAAATTTGACGCCTGTATCAGAATGTCGTCTAGGTAAGGAGCCACCGATATGCCTCGTGGCCTTAGAACCGCCAGTAGGGACCCTAGAACCTTTCGTAAAGATTCTTGGTGCTGTGGCTAACCCGAAGGGAAGAGCCATAAACTGGTAATGCCTGTCTAGGAAGGCAAAACTGAGAAACCGATGATGATCTCTGTGTATCGGAATGTGGAGATAAGCATCCTTTAAGTCCATGGTAGTCATATATTGACCCTCCTGGATCATAGGTAGGATGGTTTGAATAGTCTCCATCTTGAAGGATGGGACCCTGAGAAATATGTTTAGGATCTTGAGATCCAAGATTGGTCTGAAAGTTCTCTCTTTTTTGGGAACTATAAACAGATTTGAATAGAATCCCTGCCCCTGTTCCTCCCTTGGAACTGGGTGGATCACTCCCATAACCAGAAGGTCTTGAACGCAACGTAAGAATGCCTCTCCCTTTTTTTCTGGTTTGCAGATAATTGTGAGAGATGAAATCTCCCCTTTGGAGATGAGGCTTTGAAATCCAGAAGATATCCCTGGGAAACAATCTCCAGAGCCCAGGGATCCTGGACGTCTCTTGCCCAAGCCTGGGCGAAGAGAGAAAGTCTGCCCCCAACTAGTTCCGGTCCCAGATCGGGGGCTACTCCTTCATGCCATCTTAGAGGCAGCAGCAGGTTTTTTGGCCTGCTTTCCCTTGTTCCAAGCCTGGTTAGGTCTCCAGACTTGCCTGGACTGGGCAAAATTTCCTTCTTGTTTTGCAGTACAGGAAGTTGAAGCTGCGCCACTCTTGAAGTTTCGAAAGGAACGAAAATTAGTCTGTTTGGTCCTTAATTTGTTGGACCTATCCTGGGGAAGGGCGTGGCCTTTTCCTCCAGTAATATCAGAAATGATCTCCTTCAATCCAGGCCCGAATAGGCTCTGCCCTTTGAAGGGGATGTTGAGAAGCTTAGACTTTGAAGTAAAGTCAGCTGACCAGGATTTAAGCCATAGCGCCCTACGTGCCTGAATGGCAAAACCTGAATTCTTAGCCATTAGCTTTGTTAAATGAAAAACGGCATCAGAAATAAATGAATTGGCTAACTTAGAGCTTTAAGCCTGTCTAGTATATCATCCAACGGGGTCTCCACCTGTAGAGCCTCTTCAAGAGACTCGAACCAGAAAGCCGCTGCAGCAGTGACTGGGGTAATGCATGCAAGAGGCTGGAGAATAAAACCTTGTTGTATAAAGATTTTCTTAAGGAAACCCTCTAATTTTTTATCCATTGGATCTAGGAAAGCACAACTGTCCTCGACGGGGATAGTTGTACGCTTAGCTAGGCTAGAGACTGCTCCCTCCACCTTAGGGACCGTCTGCCACGAGTCCCGTGTAGCGGCATCTATGGGAAACATGTTTTTAAAAGCAGGAGGGGGAGAGAACGGTACACCTGGTCTATCCCATTCCTTCGCAAATAATTTCTGAAATCCTCTTAGGGATTGGAAAAACATCAGTGTAAACAGGCACTGCAAAGTATTTGTCCATTTTACACAATTTCTCTGGGACTACAATGGAGTCACAGTCATCCAGAGTCGCTAAAACCTCCCTGAGCAACACGCGGAGGTGTTCAAGCTTAAATTTAAATGCTGTCATTTCAGAGTCAGACTGAAGTAACGCCTTCCCTGAATCAGAAATGTCACCCACAGATAGAAGCTCTCCTGCTTCGGCTTCTGTACATTGTGAGGGTATATCAGACATAGCTACTAAAGTGTCCGAAAGCTCTCTATTTGTTCTAGCCCCAGAGCTGTCTCGCTTTCCTTGTAACCCTGGCAGTTTGGACAATAGCTCTGTGAGGGTATGATTCATAACTGCCGCCATGTCTTGTAAGGTAAACGCATTGGACGCGCCAGATGTACTTGGCGTCACTTGCGCGGGAGATATAGGTTCTGACACATTGGGAGAGCTAGGTGGTTTAACCTCCCATTTGTCAGTCTGAGAAACCTCTGGTGATAAATCTTTAAAACCCATAATATGGTCTTTATAACTTATAGAAAGGTCAGTGCATTTGGCACACATTCTAAATGGCTTCTAAACATAATGAACAAGGAGTTTCCTCTATGTCAGACATGTTTAACAAACTAGTAATGAGACCAGCAAGCTTGGAAAACACTTTAATAAATGTGAAAAAGCAATTAAACAAAAACGGTACTGTACCTTTAAGAGAAAAAAACTACCACATAAACTGTAAATAGTGTTAAAAAGTAGTAAACTCTAAGAAACTTTTACAGTGTGTATAAGAGACTAAAGCAGCATTGCACCCACTTGCAAATGGATGATTAACCCCTTAGGCCCCAAACCGGATTAGAAAAACGGTAAAACCGTTAAAAAACAGTCAAACACATTGCCACAGCTCTGCCGTGGCTCCTAACTGCCCTTAAACACGATTTTTGCAGGACAAAAACCCTCTATAGTGGTCCTAGATGCCAGAGGACTCCTTTAGGGAAGCTGGATGTCTCAGTCGGGATATCAACTGCGCATAAAGTGCGCGAAAATAGGCCCCTCCCACCATGCACTCAATGTCAGAGGGCCTTAAAAAAGTAATCCTAGGAGTAATCTAACAAGCCATGTGGAAAACTAGGCCCCAAATAAAGATTTATCACCCTCAGAGAAAAAACGTTTTTTTCTGTAAGTTATGCAAACGTTTTTACACTAAGTAATATGAGAGTTAACATGAATATTACCCTTATCTTGTAAGCAAGTAGGCTTACCTCAAATATACCAGGCACTGTCAGTATTTTCTAGACCTTATCTCTCTAGAAAAAAATATACTGAACATACCTCAAAGCAGGTGATCTGCAAACCGTCCCCCCAACTGAAGTTTTCTTTCCATACTCTTCAGTTATGTGTGAGAACAGCAATGGACCTTAGTTACAAACCGCTAAGATCATCAACCTCCAGGCAGATTCTTCTTCCAATTTCTGCCTGAGAGTAAAACAGTACAACGCCGGTACCGTTTAAAAATAACAAACTCTTGATTGAAGGTAAAAACTACACTCACCACATATCTCTTGATACTTCCTTTCTTGTCGAGAGCTGCAAGAGAATGACTGGGGGTGGCAGATAGGGGAGGAGCTATATAGACAGCTCTGCTACAAGTAATGGATGAACCCGTGAACTGGATACACCTTTACAAGAGAAAAGGTGGTATCTCGTGGACTCTCACCACCATTAAATAAATTAATTTATCAGCCAAACATAAATTATGGTATCTTTCATACAGGTGATGAGAGTACAAAATCCATTACTCATGGGAACCAATTCCCAAGCTCTGGAGTCCATGAGTAATAACAAAGGGAGGGATTTAAAAACATCTTTTTCACTGAGAAATTAAATCCACAACCCAAATAAAACTTTTTTTTGGATGCACTTAAAAAAAACCATGAAAACAGACAAGAATCAAACAAACAACTGCCTGAAGCAGAGGAAGCAAAAACATCAAAATAGTAGAATTTAGTAAAAGCATGCAAAGAACACCAAGCAGCTGCTTTAAAAATTTGATCAACTGAGGCCTCATGATTAAAATGAACTGATTGGTGGCTACATTTATCCACAAATGGGCCGGCTCCTAAGCTAGGGCTCAAAAGCAGCATCCACTGCTTAATAAATTGAGCCCATTAGCTGCACAAACAGAAAAAAATCTTGACTCGTGTATTTAATAACACAAAATACAATTATATAAAGCTTAGTTAGATAGATCTGCCAAACATAGCTCTGAAGAGGATGACTTCCAATGGAAGCTGGACAGCCTTAAACCCCTGGACTTTATTTATAAAATTAAACAATATGCTATATGCTGCAAAAGTCAAATACAAAACCCAACACAAACATAGAACTTTACAAAAACAGTTAGGGCTAGCCTACCGACAATACCTTCAAACCAACTCGAAAGCAATGTATGATCAATATATAGCTGCAAAGGCAGATTTAGACGCGTTTGCCAACCAGCAAGCAGCGTCAGGATTATTAAAGACAGCGGGCAGATTTTATAGATTTGGGGGGCGAGCGGGCAAATTGATGGTGGCATTAACCAAGGCACAGACGGCAAGGGTTTATATTGCTACCCTGCGCTGGAAAGGGCAGTCATATACCACACCTGAAGACATTCTGAGATGTTTCAAACACTATTACACACAACTGTACACGAAGCAAACCCCTGTTTCTGAAGAAACACAGGCACACTTCTGGGACTCAGTGAGGCTGCCACAGATCTCTGCAGATCAAATGGATAAATTGAATGCCCCAGTTACGCAAGATGAACTGTCTAGCACTCTAAAAGGCTTACCCCTGGGCAAGACCCCAGGTCCGGACGGTCTGCCATCCGAATTCTACAAGGTTCTGCAACCACAGATAACCACTACACTTGTCAGGTTGTTTAACTCCTTCATTCAAACGGACACGTGTCCCTCAAAATAATTTATTGCGGCACACATCACACTCATCCCTAAACCAGGCAAAGATCACTCTTTGCCGGAATCTTATAGACCCATTTCACTTTTGAATGTGGACTATAAGTTGTTTACGAAAATAATGGCAAACAGACTCAGAATCATATTGCCAGATCTGATCCACCTGGATCAGACGGGCTTTATATTCAAACGTTCATCGGTAGTGAATCTCCGTAGGGTGATGCAGGTTATAGACCATTACTGGAGGAGGGAAGGGCGCAAGGTTGGGGGGCCTGGTTCGGAGGCCTTCCTGCTGTCTTTAGACGCATAGAAGGCCTTCGACAGGGTAGAATGGCCTCATCTGATGGAGTCACTGCGCCGGTTCGGCTTTCAGAGCCCCTTTCTAAAGGTGCTGGGCAAAATCTATGATTCCCCGGTGGCCAGGATCCTCTCTAATGGTATCTTCTCGGAGGATGTCCACCTCCAGAGGGGTACCAGACAAGGATGTCCCCTATCCCCACTATTATTTAATGTTGCGTTGGAGCCACTGGCCACAAAGCTTAAACAGGTCTTCCCGGGTATTGTCATAAAGAATACCCCCCTCCACCTGGCACTATATGCCGATGACATGATGCTGTTTGTGGATTCTCCGCAGGCACACATCTGTGATATCCTCCAGACCATAGAGAAATTTGGCGACTTTTCGGGGTATAAGATAAACGCCTCCAAGTCGGAGGTCTTGTGGCTTTGTAGACATCCCCACTCCCAGCATAGCTTTCCGTTTGTGGAAACTACAGAAAGTCTTACTTATCTAGGGATACACTTGCACAGAGATCCCTCGAAAATCTATAGACTGAATATTTCCAACAAATGCACACAATTAGCCTCACAACTAACAAACTGGCTTAACCTTCCCCTAGGAGTATCGGGCAACTTGGTTAAGATGGCGGTATTGCCCAAGATACTCTACCCAATGCTTATGTTGCCATATATCCTGACCCATACAGACTTGCAGCTGCTTACCAAGGCAATATCCCACTTTATCTGGAAGGGGGGTAAGCTGAGGATAGCGGTGGAGAAACTTCATCTCCCATACTCTGCGGGAGGGCTGGCCCACCCGAGCCTCAAATTATATAATTGGGCGGCCTTGGCTAGGCTGGTACTTGACTGGCAATTAGACACGGGACACTTTGGGGAAACCAGACTGGAAGCAGCGATGGTTGCTCCCATATCGCTGGCATATCTACCTTAAGGAAATGGAAAGACACTGACCGCGGATATTCTTCAAAATGTGGTATACAGAGATCCACTGCGAGCCTGGCACAAAATACACAGATATCTAGGGATCAATTCTCCCCCCCCAAAATTTATTCCCATTGTGGGAAACCCAGATTTCCCAGCTGGATTGGACCAGGACCCCTTCCGTGAGTGGAGGAGGTCGGGTCTCAAAGTATTGGGGGATGTTCTAGACCCCCTGCTGCACATGGTCCGTCCTTTTCAGGAATTAAAAACCAAATTCCAGATCCCAAATGGGCATTTCTATGCCTATTTGCAGTTGCGACATTATGTAGGGTCTCTGCAGTCGGCTAATACAGGATTTTGGGAACCATCGCCCTTTGCGATAGCTCAAACACTATTTCGGGTTGGTTCATTCTCACTATCTCACATATACACAACGTTTGCAACAACAAAAAGTACCAATGAACCTAACAAGACTGCTGACAAAACAAAATAACAACTGCGCACTAGACTTGACGGTACAAGACATAACAGAGAGTCTTGAAAGAACAAGACAGGCCACACTCTCGATCTCACTTAGAGAATCACAGGTCAGAATCCTACACATGGACTATATTACTCCACATAGACTAGCCAAATGGGATCGCCGAATCCCGGACCAATGTATTAAATGCGGGGCGGCAGCTCCGTCACTTCAGCATTATTTTTACGCTTGCCCAAAGATTAGGAGGTTCTGGGGTCATTGTCAATACTGGCTAAAAATCACATATCAGACAGAGATAGCATTCACAGAGGCAGAAATTTTTCTGCTTAGGTGGGACGATTCATATAGACAGCTGCATAGATTCCTTTCACTATACACATTGTTGGCTAGACAATGTATTCTCAAAAGATGGGTCTCCAAACTACCCCCGACAATGGCGCAGTTAAAACATAGGCTACTTAAGCAGCTTTTCATAGAGCAATATGATGTCAGACCAGACACAGTGTGCAGATTACGCCCTTTTCTTAGAAAATGGAAAATATTTATAGATACATTAGACCCACTTATACAAACACAGGTACTGAAGCCATTCGCCCAACTGGACACTATGCTACAAACAAACAGTGGGGAGGATAGGCGAGTTATCGTATGTAGTGCACAGACACACGAACCTCTGGAGGTGATGCTGTTCTGAGCAGTGTGGGAGAGGGGGATTCTTCCTCCCCTTTTTTTTTTTCTTTCTCCCCTTCTTCAGCCTCCCCACCACTCTCGTCTTTCTTTCCCCCATCAATCTCAATCTTGGTCTGGATAAAGAGCAACAACAATAGAGAACCAACCTGCCAATTGTTATTTGTCAATGGACCTTTGTTTAATTGTAATTAGTTATATAATTAGGTATTTGGTTTAAAATGTTTGAAAACTTAAAGGAACGGAACACATCGTCGAGAACAGTCATCGGAAACATGCTACACAACAACATGGACTCATTGCTCCATAAAGCCAATGCTATTATATTCTACTGTCATGCATAAGTGGATGTACAACAAGGAGGATATGCATTGTATGTATGGGAAGATTTGTATTGTTGTACATGTTCTGTTTCCTTTAATAAAAAAGTGAATTTAAAAAATAAATAAAATTAAACAATATGCTAATTTACAAGATGTGGCATCTGTGGTCACTGTCATCCCCCAGGAGGTGGGGGTGGAGAGTGTGCGGAGTGCCCTGTCCCAGAGTGGTCTGTACAGTGAAATTCAATGTGATTTTCTGGTCAGATTGTTAGAGCTGGTATTGACTAATAATTCTTTCATGTATGATAATCAATTTGTCTTGCAAAAAAAGGGGACGGCGATGGGGTCCAATGTGGCCCCATCATACGCTTGCCTAGTCATGGATGGGATTGAGGAGAAATACATATACACACACCCCTTCTGTACAGGGAATTCTTCTTGGTGTGGGTCCGCTACATTGATGACTTGTTCATCTTGTGGCGGGGCACCCCCGAGGATCTGATACAACTCAAAAATGATATAGAAAGGGATGTCCCATTCTTGAAATTCAGTATTAAGATGAGTATGGTAAATATTGAGATCCTGGACACGATGGTGTACAAAAATAGTGATAGGTTGGATACTGATCAATATACCAAGCCAACCGACAGCAATACATTATTGCATAGATCTACCTTCCATCGTCCTAGGGTTTTGCATAGATCTAGCTTTCATCGTCCTAGGGTTTTTAAAAGCTTTCCCAAATCTCAGCTAATATGAGTAAACAGAATAGTCTCGGACCCTGAGAAGAGTCAGGAAAGGTCAGGGCAGATGGTGGAGAAATTCATCAAGAGAGGCTACAGCCCACATGAATTGGACACTATCCAAGCTAGTCCCACTTCAGGTACTAATACAAACAAAGGGGATAATTCAACTAGAATCTCCTTTGTGAGCACATACAATACCATGAGTAATTGAACTTTTCACATCATAAAAAAGAATTGGTTTCTGTTAAAAGAGGCCTGTCCTGAGATTTAGGAGTTTGACCATTACCCAAGGGCAGCATACCATAAAGGTAATACTATGGGCAAAAGATTAGTACATGCTCATCAGACAGTAACCATCAAGGGAGGCTACAAAGAGTTTTTTTGGTATTCCCAAAAAGGGGACATATCCGTGCCTTGGATGCGCGCAATGTAATAGCGTCATAAAGGGAGGGGAAATATCACACCCCTACACAGACAAGAAATGTAAAATCCCAGGGTAGTTTACATGTAACTCAACGTATGTAGTATATGCGCTAAAATGCCCATGTGGCCTTTTATATATAGGCGAGACCACCCAAAAGGTCAAGGACCGCTTCTGTCAAGACAAATCTAATATTAAATATGAAAAAACATCCCATCTTCCTGTCTCCTCCCATTTTATGGAAAAAGGCCATCAGGCCAATCAATTAAGATTCATGGTCATTGACCATGCCAGAAAAAAAGCCAAGGGGGGGGGGCAGGATATTGTATAGAGAAGCTAAATGGATTTGGACACTAGACACTGTCACCTAGGGGCCGTAACATGGAGTTTGATTTAATGCCCCTGATATAAAGATGTGACTTAAAAATAATGTATGTACATTGATATTCCAACTAAATAGGTAACCTATTAGTGTATGCCCTCTCCTCTGTATTCTTTGTTTTTAATAAATTTTTTGTCTAGTTTTGAGGGCCCTCTTTTCACTATGGTCAGTTAGGGGTTAATAAGCAAATTTGTACCTTTAAGTAATTCTGATAAATGATATGTGTGATATTTTTAGCACACGCCCCCGGAAGGCCTGTGGATTGGTCCCTCATTAATTGCCTTGTATATAAAATTTGTGTTAACATTTCATTGTATGTCAGCTTGATAATGAGGCAGGAGGCCCAGAAACGTTGCTCCAATAAAGGTGTTTACCTTTCTAAAGAGTGCTACCTTTTTCATTGCCTTTCATTAAACCCCTTTAATATCATCCAGAAAAGGGTCATGTCCTCTAACCTTCACTAGAAGATCAGCAAGGACCTTGGTACAGACCTCTGAAGCTGTTACTAGACCAAAACGGGAGCTGCAAACCAAAAAGCAATTGTTCTATAGCAAATAAGAGGAACTGTACATCAGAACTTTGTGGGTGCTCTACACGGGTACATGGGAATGTAAAATAATACTAATCTTTAAGGCTCTACCTCATTGTGTGAAGACGCTTGTTTAGCAGCTCCTCGTGCCACTATATGCACCGATCTAACACCACCACCTTACTCTGTCCATGACATTCCACATTTCTACTTGTGTAGCGCTTGTGATAACTCTGATTAAACCAAATACTTCTGCAGCTTTCCGTGAATTTTAGTGCCCAAGCTTTTCAGGGCGTATTCCCTCCTCCGCCAATTTTATTTTTCTAGAACAGCCCTGGATGCACAGGTCTAGTAAATCCTAAATTATTCTTGAAAGCATTCTATCCGCCAACAAAATCATTAGGAAACTGAGAAAGGAAAAGCTGTAGAGTAGGAAGACTGAAATAGCATATCCTCTAACCATTAGAATAAATATTATTTATCTAAAATAAAATAAAAAAAATAAATCACCTTAACTTCCTTCCTAAATGAAAAAAACTGGAAACAGCTTAAAGGGATATGAAACCCAAAAAATGTTCTTTTATGATTCAGACAGGGCATACAATTTAATAAAAAAATCCAAGTGTCTGAAACACTACATGGCAGGAAAGAGTGCTGCCACCTAGTGCTCTTGCTACCAAGTCTCTTAATACCAAGAGAACAAAGAAATTGCAATAATAGGAGTAAATTAGAAAGTGTATTAAAACTGCATACTCTATTTAAATCATGAAAGAAAAAATTGGGGTTTCATATCCCTTTAAAGGGACACTCAAGTCAAAATTAAACTTTCAAGATTCAGATAGAACATGCAATTTTAAACACATTTTCCATTTACTTTTATTAACAAAAAGTGCAGTCTTTTCATATTTACAATTTTTGATTCAACAACTCCAATATGCATTTGTGATTGGCTGATGGCTGTCACATGACACAGGAGTGGAAACAGACATACATTTGAAATTTGTCAGAAAAAAAATCTACTATTCATTTGAAGTTGAGACTAAGTGCTATTGCATTATCTTTTTAGCATGCATTTGTTGATTATGCAAATCTACTGTATTTACTGGTTCTTTAAAGGGACATAATACTCATATGCTAAATCACTTGAAACTGATGCAGTATAACTGTAAAAAGCTGACAGGAAAATATCACCTGAGTATCTCTATGTAAAAAAGGAAGCTATTTTACTTCACAATCTCCTCAGCTCAGCAGAGTAAGTTCTGTGTAAAAAGTTATACTCACCTGCTCCCAGCTGCAGGTAAAAATAAAAAAAAAATGAAGAAATGAACAGCAATCAGCATCAGCAGTGCCGAGGTCATGAACTCTTACTGTGATCTCATGAGATTTAACTTAAATCTCATGAGATTTCATAGTAAGCTTCCTTTACCTGATTGGTGAAATAGCATGAGAGTGCATGATGCTCATCCTTTCAGCTGTCCCAGGACAGACACACTAAAATGCTGCTTAGAAATCCTTTACAATGGGAGGTGGCTACTGAGGAACTTTTTAGGTAAAATATCTTTCTTTTTTACATAGAGATGTTCAGCAGATATTTTCTAGTCAGCTTTTTACAGCTATGCTGCATCACTTTCAAGTGTTTAAACATTTGGGTATTATGGCCCTTTAAGCATAAGGTTTTATAGGAGGATTTGCAGGAACTAAAATTGTGTTATATGAAAAAAGAAAAGTATGTTTTTGGTATTACTATATAGGAGCAATACTGACATACCTGTTGTGCGTAGTAAGTTGCAACCTGCTTCATACCCCTATTGTAAGCTTCCTCTGCTTTTCTAAAGCTTTCTTGCTGCTTCTTACGATATAAGAAAGCTTCTGCTCTAAAGTCGTCATACTCTGGATATTCAAAGTCCTGGAAACATTGATCATTTGGGATATCCTTGTCCACTTTAGATTTCTTGAAATGTACATGGAAAATAAAATATGCAAAAACAAATAAGGTATCTCATATCACCTGCAAACTACATACTTAATACTATATAAAGGGACAGTAAACACCTTGAAATTGTAACCCCTTAATGACAGCACTGTTTTTAATGAAGGGTTAATTAATTTGGGACAGCAGAGAAACCGCACCATAGCGAATTCCTCCTGGAGTGAGGCAAACAGTAACAGTCTTGGATAAAAAAAACCTTAATGACATGCAACATACTGGCTATGTAGTGCCGTTAAGGGGTTAATATAAAAGATTTAGTTATGCATAACAGCTTTGCAATATACTTTATTTATTTTGGCCTTTTTTTAATGTAATTTAGCTTTGTGGCTTTTCTAATTTTCAGAACAGAAAAAAGATGTTCTTTCCTGGAAATTCCCCTCTGAGAATAAAGAACACAACTGATGGTGTAGAAGAGTACCATAGGCCAGTGCTCAACAAATATATTAAAGTTTTAAAAAGGTAGGAGCCATTCCACAAATCTAGGGAGTATAGTGGCATAAAACAGAATAACATTATTTTAAACGTAACTACTAATAACTTACATTGAAAATCTCCCAAGGTATAACAACACTAAAGGCAAAAAGGTATAATACATATACACACACACACATATATATATATATATATATATATATATATATATATATATATATATATATATAAATCCAAAAGGAAAAGAACAAATGGCGCCAGTACTGTTTCTTAAAAGTTGAAAAACCTTTATTGGGGAATCATCATGAAAGAACAGCAACGTTTCGTGTAACAAAACCCTTAATCATGCTCACTTTTGTTACCCGAAACGTTGCTGTTCTTTCATGACGACGCCCCAATAAAGGTTTTTCAACTTTTAAGAAATAGTGCTGGCGCCATTTGTTCTTTTCCTTTTGGATTTACATATTTGAGGTGAGCAGGACCCTCAGGCGGACGTGCACTTCGCCATCTATTATGAATTTCTGACTAGTGCTGGACCTATTGCCATATATATATATATATATATATATATATATATATATATCAGCAAAATTGAAAAAAGCACTCACTGGTCTTCAGATAACAAATCCAAATAAAATTTATTAGTGACGTTTCGGGACAAATAGCGTCCCTTCCTCTGACCAACAGAAACTGTAAGCAAACAAACTAATAAAGGCCTGTTAAGCCCTCCCCTAAAGAGGCCACCAATGAATGAAGGCCGTGTGCACATGAAAAAACAATATACATATATGGGGTCATACGATTTTATATGTATATTGTTTTTTCATGTGCACACATCACTATTTAAACACTAGCGATTTTGATGGCTTGTCCTGATTCTATCTTTGCCTGGCGGTGGTTGAGCCCCAGTGGGGGGAATTTGGGTTTATTTAAAGAAGGGGAAGTATATTTTGTGTTATTTTGAATTTTGGGTACGCACAATAGATGGTATTTTTATGATTATTATTATTACTGACACACTGAGCTTTTTGCTTTATAATATGGGATAGTGTTCTGACAGTCTTAGGGACTCCTCACATTATTTAGGATTGTTTTATATTTATTTTGGTTATTATTAACCGGTGCGTGAATTAGAGACAGTATTAAATTCTTTTGATCATCTGGATTCAGAGATGTGAGTTATGTTTGATCTAGTTGTGATAGTCATCATGTCCTATATGCTTGGTGCAGACGCGGTATGGAAAGACAGCGTTGTGATTGGTCATTGAATTACACCGTGGGCGCTTGTGGCCCTGATGATTGGTGCTTTATTTATGTGCAGGTATCTGCCTGCTAGATTAGCACTGGACTTATTGCCTTGAATGGTCCGTTTGATGTAAATTATGAGATCGCAAAATAGCGGCTATTTTTGTTTCAATTTTTTGTTTTTGGTTTTCATACTGAGAATTGTAGGCATAATGAACTAGGTACTTTATGATTTTATTATACTATTGGTGATAGTAATATGTATGTCTGTGGCGCTCGCAACAGTTTGTGAGATGATATACAGCGCTGTTTAATAATTTTGATGATTCTGAGGTCTGATGCGTTCTAGCAATATGATGAAATATTCTGCGTGTACGATGTGGATGGTTTGTTTACTATCGCTCACACATCGCTGTAGTGAGCCTATCAGTGGTTTGTTGAATTGCGGTCCCTGACCAATCAGGCAACGGGAGGGGTGGCTGAGTTTTACTACGATCGGCTTTGACAAGTAAAAATGTCTTATTATGCTAAAATGGACATGAGTTTTTCTTTGATATAAATGCGCTTTTTCTTTGATATAAATGCGTTTAGACTGGTAACCAGAGGTTTATTTACTTTCTTTATTTACACTATTTTAGTGGATGTTCTAAGTCTTTGATCGAACTTATTGAATATTTGTTTATATTTGGATGGTTAACTCCCATGGGGGTGTGTGTTTTACGGATTTGGAATGTTCCATATGCGGGCTCCTACTTTGCCAGGGTTGGTTTCATGGACTTCTAATGAGGGACACATATGTAGTTTTTGTACACCTTGTTTGTTTATCTATTTATATATTATATACACTTGATACACGATTCAGACATTTGACACTATATATGTTTGTTTAAGATCACATTTTCTGTCAATTGGTACAGTCTTAATAGGTTTGCACACGGCCTTCATTCATTGGTGGCCTCTTTAGGGGAGGGCTTAACAGGCCTTTATTAGTTTGTTTGCTTGCAGTTTCTGTTGGTCAGAGGAAGGGACGCTATTTGTCCCGAAACATCACTAATACATTTTATTTGGATTTGTTATCTGAAGACCATTGAGTGCTTTTTTCAATTTTGCTGATGAATTTTCCTACAGAGCACCCTGGCAGTTGATGGTAGCTGGTGAGAGTGCATATACCCTTTCTTGTATTTTGGCTGTGTGTGTATATATATATATATATATATATATATATATATATACACACACACACACACACAGGTGGCCCTCAGTTTACAACGGTTCAATTTGCACCGTTTCAGAATAACAACCTTATTTTACAGTCATATGACTGCTATTGAAAAGCATTGAAAAGCAGTGCATTGATGAAAATAGCCAGTAGGTGGAGCTGTACGCTTGTGTTGCAGCAAAGATATGCACGCCAAGCAAGCTGAAATTAATCAGTTTAACCAGACCTGAGCTATCGAGCAGCTTGCAAAGGAACAAGATCTTTCAGTCTATAAATCAGTCCAGATTGGAATGCATAGAAAGAACGGTTTGCAGTCTGTGTTGTGCGATTATTTTATTAGGTTTATAATGCTGTTTAACAAATGTTTTTGTTAATTTAACTTAGTTTAATTATATATTCTGTGTTGTGTGATTATTTTATTAGGTTTATAATGTTGTTTAGCATTTAAAGTCTTCATTTCAAAGCTTTAAAAGTAATGTATTAGGTGTTACTTATACCAATTCTGAGAGGGTCCTGGAACCTAACTCCCTCACTTCCCATTGACTTACATTATAAACTGGGTCTCAATTTACAACGGTTTCGATTTACAACCATTCCTTCTGGAACCTAACCCCAGCGTAAACTGAGGGCTACCTGTATATATATATATATATATATATATATATATATATATATATATATATAGATAGATACATACATACATACACACACACATATACATACATACAAACACAGTATCCCACAAAAGTGAGTACACCCCTAAACATTTTTGTAAATATTTTATTATATCTTTTCATGCGACAACACTGAAGAAATGACACTTTGCTACAATGTAAAGTAGTGAGTGTACAGCCTGTATAACAGTGTAAATTTGCTGTCCCCTCAAAATAACAAAACACACATTAATGTCTAACCCGTTGGCAACAAAAGAGAGTCCAAATTGGGCCCACAGTGTCAATATTTTGAGTGGCAACCATTATTTTCCAGCAATGCCTTAACCCTCTTGGGCATGGAGTTCACCAGTACTTTACAGGTTGCCACTGGAGTCCTCTTCCACTCCTCCATGACAACATCACGGAGCTGGTGGATAATAGAGATCTTGCGCTCCCCCACCTTCTGTTTGAGGATGCCCCACAGATGCTCAATAGGGTTTAGGTCTGAAGAAATGCTTGGCCAGTCCATCACCTTTACCTTCAGCTTCTTTAGCAAGGCAGTGGTCGTCTTGGAGGTGTGTTTGGGGTAGTTATGTTGGAATACTGCCCTGCGGCCCAGTCTCAGAAGGGAGGGGGTCATGCTCTGCTTCAGTATGTCACAGTACATGTTGGCATTCATGGTTCCCTCAATGAACTGTAGCTCCCCAGTGCCGGCAGCACTCATGCAGGCCCAGATCATGACACTCCCACCACCATGCGTGACTGTAGGCAAGACACACTTGCTTTGTACTCCTCACCTGGATGCCGCCACACACGCTTGAAACCATCTGAACCAAATAAGTGTATCTTGGTCTCATCGGACCACAGCACATGGTTCCAGTAATCCATGTCCTTAGTCTGCTTGTCTTCAGCAAACTGTTAGCAGGCTTTCTTGTGCATCATCTTTAGAAAAGGCTTCCTTCTTGAACGACAGCCATACAGACAAATTTGATGCAGTGTGCGGCGTATGGTCTGAACACTGAACGGCCGTCCCCCCCACCCCTTCAACCTCTGCAGCAATGCTGGCAGCACTCATACGTCTATTTCCCAAAGACAACCTCTGGATATGACGCTAAGCAAGTGCAAGTCTTTGGTCGACCATGGGGAGGCCTGTTCTGAGTGGAACCTGTCCTGTGAAACCGCTGTATGGTCTTGCCCACCGTGCTGCAGCTCAGTTTCAGGGTCTTGGCAATCTTCTTATAGCATAGGCCATCTTTATGTAGAGCAACAATTCTTTTTTTCAGATCCTCAGAGAGTTCTTTGCCACGAGGTGACATGTTGAACTTCCAGTGACCAGTATGAGAGTGTGAGAGCGATAACCAGGGCCGGATTTCCCATTAGGCACAGTAGGCATGTGCCTACAGGCGCCTTGCAGTGAGGGGCGCCTGCCTGTCAATAATAAAAAAAAAAAAAAAAAAAAAAATTTTTTTTTTTTTTTTTTTTTTTTTTATGAGGGCATTTATTTTAGTAAGAATTGTGCTGCCAGGTGCCTACAAAGTCGAGTGTTTCATTGGGAATATGTTACAGCAGTTGAGGGAGCCATGAAGGAGAGAGGGGCAAAGATGTAACACTAACGAGTTACATGACACGGGGAGGAAAAATGGCGAATTGAGTGTACTCACTTTTGTTGCCAACGGTTTAGACATTAAACCTTTAACGACCGAGGACGTGCAAAGTACGCCCTACAAAAAACTACCCGTAATGACCAAGGACGTGCCTGGCACGTCCTCTGGGGTTTGAAGCTCTGGAAACGATCCTTAACGCTTCCAGCAGATTATAAGATATTGGCATGATGCCTCGATATTGAGGCATCACTGCAATACCTTTTTTGGCACACCGATGCAGAGAGCCACTCTGGGTGACCCATCACTGGCAAACTTCCGGCCAGCAGTTGGAAACGATTGTCAGGTGCGTGCGCGCGATCTGTATAGTTTAAAATTGACGAAGTGGTGAGAGAGGGTGGCGGTGGTGGGTGGAAGAGGAGGGGGAAAATATTTTTTCCAAATAGATCTGGGAGGGGGAGGGGGTAGGGTATGGAGGGGGGGCAGCTACACTACAGAAAAAGAGTACCCAAAATGGTGGAAAACAGTAAGTGGGGGAGTGTTAGAGAGCTCTTGGGGGGGAGGGGCAGCTAAGGGGGTATCCTACACAGCAGAATATATATCTATATTTATTTATTTTATTTATTTTGTTAAATGAAAAAAAAAGCCTTTTATTTTAGTACTGGCAGAATTTCTTGCCAGTACTTAAGATGGCAGGGACAATTGTGGGGTGGGGGAGGGATGAGAGGAGTTTGGGAGAAATCAGGGAGTGGGATGTGTCAGGTGGGAGGCTGATCTCTACACTAAAGCTAAAA
The DNA here is from genome assembly GCF_027579735.1 of Bombina bombina. Classification (NCBI taxonomy): domain Eukaryota; kingdom Metazoa; phylum Chordata; class Amphibia; order Anura; family Bombinatoridae; genus Bombina; species Bombina bombina. The sequence goes on from NC_069500.1 coordinate 1,245,002,755, forward strand.
TTAACCCTGCAAGCTCCCTACAAGCTCCCTAATTAACCCTGTCACTGCTGGGCATAATACAAGTGTTGTGCGCAGCGGCATTTAGCGGGCTTCTAATTACCAAAAAGCAATGCAAAAGCCATATATGCCTGCTATTTCTGAACAAAGAGCATCCCAGAGAAGCATTTACAACCATTTGTGCCATAATTGCACAACTTGTTTGTAAATAATTTCAGTGAGAATCCTAAAGTTTGTGAAAAAGTTTGTGAAAAAGGGAACACATTTTTTTTATTTGATAGCATTTGGCAGTGAAATGGTGGCATGAAATATACCAAAATGGGCCTAGATCAATACGTTGGGTTGTCTACTAAAAATAAAAATATATACATGTCAAGGGATATTCAGGGATTCTTGACAGATATCAGTGTTCCAATGTAACTATCGCTAATTTTGGAGAGAAAAAATAGCAAAGTGCCCTATAACTTGCAAAAAAGCAAAGAACATGTAAACATTGGATATTTCTAAACTCAGGACAAAATTTAGAAACTATTTAGCATGGGTGTGTTTTGGTGGTTGTAGATGTGTAACAGATTTTGGGGGTCAAAGTTAGAAAAAGTGTGTGTTTTTTTCAATTTTTTCATCATATTTATTTTTATAAAGTTCTAAGATATGATGAAAATAATGGTATCTTTAGAAAGTCCATTTAATGGCGAGAAAAGGGTATAAAATATGTGTGGGTACATTAAATGAGAAAGAGGAAAATAACAGCTAAACACAAACACCGCAGAAATGTAACAATAGCCCTGGTCCCAAACGGGTTAAAGGCTGTGTTTTGAGTTATTTTGAGGGGACAGCACATTTACACTGTTATACAGGCTGTACACTCACTACTTTACATTTCTTCTGTGTTGTCACATGAAAAGATATAACATTTGTACAAAAATGTTAGGGATGTACTCACTTTTGTGAGATAGTATGTAAGTATGTATGTATGTATGTATGTATGTGTGTGTGTATATATATATATATATATATATATACATACACATATACAGGTATATATATATATATATATATATATTATTTTTTAAGCAACTAATGATGGTACATTGTTTCCTGTTTGTTGTTTGTTGTTTTTTACATGCATTCACCTGCATCATTTGGTTAAAAAAGTAAGCTGTGTTACTGTGTTAGTTTTCCTGCGTTCATTAATACAAGAACATGGATTATATTTTGTTTAATAAATGATGCAGGACAAGGGACATAGCTTGCTTATTTCCAAAAAAATATGCATGTGTGTCTTTTTCATGTTGCCCTTCATATGGCTCCTCCTAACTGTCCCAACCGCCGCACACATACACAGTGTCAAGCAGACACAAAGAGGCTGAGAGATGGACAGACACAGATAAGAAGGAATGAATACACACATCCAGCAGGTACACACACACACATACAAATAAACACAGATCCTATGAAGCTTGGTCCAAAATGCTTAAAAAAAAAGTTACTTTAAATTCCAAAGAATGGTGCAGCTGTTTTATTCAGGTTACTGATTTTTTTTTAAAATAGTAATTGCAATATCAGAGTTTTTCTGAGGATCATAGAATGTCTGTTATTCTAGTCTTTTTAGTCCATACAGGGTAATAAAATAGAGGAGCGGTCTTGTGAAATAATGTTCTGGCATTAAACTGTCATATCTGTGCTTTTCATCTACACTGAAAAAGCTGTATGTAGCATTTACTTAGCAGTTACACTTTTCTTTTGCTCCTGGATAGCAAATGACACTCAATGTTGTTAAAGGATTCCAAAACTTTAGTTTTTTCAATCTACTTAAATTAAAGAAATCAATTGAAAACAACTTAATAAATAAACTGTACCTGGTCTGAACTGTAAACGAGCGTTTATTCCGCAATAAAACTATATATTATTTGCTTCAAACCACGTCATCCAAGCCAAACCCCCTTTTACTCCTCCTGAATTACAATATCGTGTGTCCAATAGCAGTCTGTTATCGTGCATATAATTAACGTATGGATCCGTCACCCTGCGCATGCGCAATTCATCAATATTTGGCTTCCTAGTTTCATGAAAATTAACAATCCCCGAAATAGTATCTCTTATTTTAACATAATAAAAATTTGCCTTTTAAAAGCATAAGATTTACTGCTCGTTATTTCTAGGGGAATTCTGATTGCTAAGCGTTGCGATCAAGTTGTCAGTGATATCAACATTTGGCTTAACAATATGATTAAAATTATATACAGCATTAATCATATTTCTTATTTAAATATGGCTTACATTCATAAATATTTTATGCTCGTTATATCTAGAGGATTTCTCGGATCTAAGCGCTGCTATCTAATTGTCATCGATATAAAGATTTGGCTTCAGAATAATGTCAAAATTGTATATAGCATTAATCATATATCTCTTTTAAATATAAGTTACATTCAGAAATAAATATTGTATGCTCGTTATTACTAGGGGAATTCTCGCAGCTAAGCGTTGCGATCTTACCTCTTAGAGACCGCTGTAACATCTGTGAGGAGAAGGATAGATTCAGACTGTCAGCTGCTCCACAGGACGGTGACGTTGCATATGACGCGTTAGATAGATCGCGCATGCGCAGTACGGAGGTTTGCGGCCATATTGATAACGCAGGTTATCCGTCGCTATTCGTTAGGAACGACAGAGCTTCTAAGTGTGGGTTTGGAAAACAATTAAATTTTGAATCAGAATATCTCTATAACGCTTGAAATACGAAAATGCAAGCATATTATACATATTATTGTTATATATGTGTAGATCGATAGAGATTAAGTTTATTTCAAGGTTTAGTGTCCCTTTAACCATGAGCTTTGCAGGATACCCTTGTAAACACACAAAAAAGAACATGTTTATGATGGGTCAGCTCATTGTAACATATGACACCTGATTTATTAGTGGGTTTTGGTGCAGGATAAAGCTACAGATGTATGGGCTGCTACTGGTTCAGTGTATTATCTACAAACAATGATAACATTGGAATAAACAAGGAATAAGTATTTGCCAGACCCCCTTATCCCACCACTACAGTGGGATGATTTTTAAACTTGATTCATGGGTTGTATAAGTAATAAATTAGGTTGCAGACACACTGGCAGCTGAAATGTATACTCACTGTTCTGTGCATGTAACCCTATAAGCTCTGAACATAACATGAATAAACTATGTGCAAAGCTTATAGGGTTAGATTTACAGAGCAGTGAGTATAAATTTCAGCTGCAGGTGTGTCTGCAGCTCATAATTTATTACTTACACATCCCATGGAGCAAGTTTAAAAGTCTTCAGTAGTGCTAGGTTGGGAGGGGGAGAAGGGGGGCCACCAAATACTTATCAGTGGTACTTAATACTTATCCGTGGGAACTGGTAAATACTTATCCATTAATGATAATATACCTTAATATTTTGTGAGTGCTAATACTACATGCACTCAATTTCTACAGCTTTCTTTGCCCCTCCCCACACCCACCCTCTTTTTTGTATAGAAGCCTGTACAGAGTAGAGGGGTATACATATGGCATATATCGCACTCACCACAATAAATGTCCGCCTAAATATGTGTATGGTCCTTGTTATGTCAACCACTAACGCTACTTTTAATGCTGTGCTAGCAAATTATAAAAAGGCAGTTAGTGGAGGTTCTTTAAAGAAATACAATTTGTGGGCTAGGCAATTAGGAGTCCATGTAAATTTTTGGGGTGCCCGGGAAAAATCGAGCATGATCTTAGGCAGTGAGAGTAATTCTCCAGCAGACCCTGAGTTACTGTTGTCGAACTAGGAATGGCTCTTCTTCTGAACGCAGGGTCCCTGCAGCTGGCTAAGCATGATGGAGTGGGTGTTCTCTCAGCTAAGTTTATTGGCACTTACACAGCCCACAGGCTCTTAGCATGTACAATTTACTGAATGGGCTTTACACAATAAAACTCAGAGTATACTTAATCACAAATTTCGGGATCCTTACTCCTACATTAGTTTATCAGACAGACACTGTTTCTTCTACACAGTGAAGAATTACTAAGCTTGAGGCTCAAAGTGCTTGCTGCACTAGCGAGGCACTGTTTATTTTGCTTTGAACAGGGTAATTTCATGAACAGTGGTGCGCTATTCTCTAGAGTGCTATGGAGGTTTTAGGGTAATTTTGTTTTGCACAAATTCAGCGCTCCTGCCCCTCTCTTGCAGTTGTTTCTGTGAAGTGGTCACCATCTTCAGCGTGCATGCTACATACTCTCTAGTGTTTTGCTTTGGTGAGGTTGTTATGTGGAGGAGGTAAAATACTCATATAATGAGAGCTTTATTGTGGAGATTTTCCCCTTTTTTTGTGTTACATTTTATTTTTATACACAGGAGTGGTTGTACGTCTAATACCGTTTTTCTGTGACCGTTTCAAGTTTTGTTGGATCACTATTATTAAGCAGTTCTGTATCTCAAAAACAAAAAACAAAAAAAAAAAACATAATTTATGTAAGAACTTACCTGATAAATTCATTTCTTTCATATTAGCAAGAGTCCATGAGCTAGTGACGTATGGGATATACATTCCTACCAGGAGGGGCAAAGTTTCCCAAACCTTAAAATGCCTATAAATACACCCCTCACCACACCCACAATTCAGTTTAACGAATAGCCAAGAAGTGGGGTGATAAGAAAAAAGTGCGAAAGCATATAAAATAAGGAATTGGAATAATTGTGCTTTATACAAAAAAATCATAACCACCCCAAAAAAAGGTCGGGCCTCATGGACTCTTGCTAATATGAAAGAAATGAATTTATCAGGTAAGTTCTTACATAAATTATGTTTTCTTTCATGTAATTAGCAAGAGTCCATGAGCTAGTGACGTATGGGATAATGATTACCCAAGATGTGGATCTTTCCACACAAGAGTCACTAGAGAGGGAGGGATAAAATAAAGACAGCCAATTCCTGCTGAAAATAATACACACCCAAAATAAAGTTTAACGAAAAACATAAGCAGAAGATTCAAACTGAAACCGCTGCCTGAAGTACTTTTCTACCAAAAACTGCTTCAGAAGAAGAAAATACATCAAAATGGTAGAATTTAGTAAAAGTATGCAAAGAGGACCAAGTTGCTGCTTTGCAAATCTGATCAACCGAAGCTTCATTCCTAAACGCCCAGGAAGTAGAAACTGACCTAGTAGAATGAGCTGTAATTCTCTGAGGCGGAGTTTTACCCGACTCAACATAGGCAAGATGAATTAAAGATTTCAACCAAGATGCCAAAGAAATGGCAGAAGCTTTCTGGCCTTTTCTAGAACCGGAAAAGATAACAAATAGACTAGAAGTCTTTCTGAAAGATTAGTAGCTTCAACATAATATTTCAAAGCTCTAACAACATCCAAAGAATGCAGCGATTTCTCCTTAGAATTCTTAGGATTAGGACATAATGAAGGAACCACAATTTCTCTACTAATGTTGTTGGAATTCACAACTTTAGGTAAAAATTCAAAAGAAGTTCGCAACACCGCCTTATCCTGATGAAAAATCAGAAAAGGAGACTCACAAGAAAGAGCAGATAATTCAGAAACTCTTCTGGCAGAAGAGATGGCCAAAAGGAACAAAACTTTCCAAGAAAGTAATTTAATGTCCAATGAATGCATAGGTTCAAACGGAGGAGCTTGAAGAGCCCCCAGAACCAAATTCAAACTCCAAGGAGGAGAAATTGACTTAATGACAGGTTTTATATGAACCAAAGCTTGTACAAAACAATGAATATCAGGAAGAATAGCAATCTTTCTGTGAAAAAGAACAGAAAGAGCAGAGATTTGTCCTTTCAAGGAACTTGCGGACAAACCTTTATCTAAACCATCCTGAAGAAACTGTAAAATTCTCAGAATTCTAAAAGAATGCCAAGAAAAATGATGAGAAATACACCAAGAAATATAAGTCTTCCAGACTCTATAATATATCTCTCTAGATACAGATTTACGAGCCTGTAACATAGTATTAGTCACAGCGTCAGAGAAACCTCTTTGACGAAGAATCAAGCGTTCAATCTCCATACCTTTAAATTTAAGGATTTCAGATCCTGATGGAAAAAAGGACCTTGTGACAGAAGGTCTGGTCTTAACGGAAGAGTCCACGGTTGGCAAGAGGCCATCCGGACAAGATCCGCATACCAAAACCTGTGAGGCCATGCCGGAGCTACCAGCAGAACAAACGAGCATTCCTTCAGAATCTTGGAGATTACTCTTGGAAGAACTAGAGGCGGAAAGATATAGGCAGGATGATACTTCCAAGGAAGTGATAATGCATCCACTGCCTCCGCCTGAGGATCCCGGGATCTGGACAGATACCTGGGAAGTTTCTTGTTTAGATGGGACGCCATCAAATCTATTTCTGGAAGTTCCCACATTTGAACGATCTGAAGAAATACCTCTGGGTGAAGAGACCATTCGCCCGGATGCAACGTTTGGCGACTGAGATAATCCGCTTTCCAATTGTCTACACCTGGGATATGAACCGCAGAGATTAGACAGGAGCTGGATTCCGCCCAAACCAAAATTCGAGATACTTCTTTCATAGCCAGAGGACTGTGAGTTCCTCCTTGATGATTGATGTATGCCACAGTTGTGACATTGTCTGTCTGAAAACAAATGAACGATTCTCTCTTCAGAAGAGGCCAAAACTGAAGAGCTCTGAAAATTGCACGGAGTTCCAAAATATTGATCGGTAATCTCACCTCCTGAGATTCCCAAACTCCTTGTGCCGTCAGAGATCCCCACACAGCTCCCCAACCTGTGAGACTTGCATCTGTTGAAATTACAGTCCAGGTCGGAAGCACAAAAGAAGCCCCCTGAATTAAACGATGGTGATCTGTCCACCACGTTAGAGAGTGTCGAACAATCGGTTTTAAAGATATTAATTGAGATATCTTTGTGTAATCCTTGCACCATTGATTCAGCATACAAAGCTGAAGAGGTCGCATGTGAAAATGAGCAAAGGGGATCGCGTCCGATGCAGCAGTCATAAGACCTAGAATTTCCATGCATAAGGCTACCGAAGGGAATGATTGTGACTGAAGGTTTCGACAAGCTACCATCAGTTTTAGACGCCTCTTGTCTATTAAAGACAGAGTCATGGACACTGAATCTATTTGGAAACCCAAAAAGGTTACCCTTGTCTGAGGAATCAAAGAACTTTTTGGTAAATTGATCCTCCAACCATGATCTTGAAGAAACAACACAAGTCGATTCGTATGAAATTCTGCTAAAATGTAAAGACTAAGCAAGTACCAAGATATCGTCCAAATAAGGAAATACCACAATACCCTGTTCTCTGATTACAGACAGAAGGGCACCGAGAACCTTTGTAAAAATTCTTGGAGCTGTAGCTAGGCCAAACGGCAGAGCCACAAACTGGTAATGCTTGTCCAGAAAAGAGAATCTCAGGAACTGATAATGATCTGGATGAATCGGAATATGCAGATATGCATCCTGTAAATCTATTGTGGACATATAATGCCCTTGCTGAACAAAAGGCAAGATAGTCCTTACAGTTACCATTTTGAACGTTGGTATCCTTACATAACGATTCAATATTTTTAGATCCAGAACTGGTCTGAAGGAATTCTCCTTCTTTGGTACAATGAAGAGATTTGAATAAAACCCCATCCCCTGTTCCGGAACTGGAACTGGCATAATTACTCCAGCCAACTCTAGATCTGAAACACAATTCAGAAATGCTTGAGCTTTCACTGGATTTACTGGGACACAGGAAAGAAAAAATCTCTTTGCAGGAGGTCTTATCTTGAAACCAATTCTGTACCCTTCTGAAACAATGTTCTGAATCCAAAGATTGTGAACAGAGTTGATCCAAATTTCTTTGAAAAAACGTAACCTGCCCCCTACCAGCTGAGCTGGAATGAGGGCCTCACCTTCATGTGGACTTGGAAGCAGGCTTTGCCTTTCTAGAAGGCTTGGATTTATTCCAGACTGGAGATGGTTTCCAAACTGAAACTGCTCCTGAGGATGAAGGATCAGGCTTTTGTTCTTTGTTGAAACGAAAGGAACGATAACGATTATTAGCCCTGTTTTTACCCTTAGATTTTTTATCCTGTGGTAAAAAAGTTCCTTTCCCACCAGTAACAGTTGAGATAATAGAATCCAACTGAGAACCAAATAATTTGTTACCCTGGAAAGAAATGGAAAGTAGAGTTGATTTAGAAGCCATATCAGCATTCCAAGTCTTAAGCCATAAAGCTCTTCTAGCTAAAATAGCTAGAGACATAAACCTGACATCAACTCTGATAATATCAAAAATGGCATCACAGATAAAATTATTAGCATGCTGAAGAAGAATAATAATATTATGAGAATCATGATCTGTTACTTGTTGCGCTAAAGTTTCCAACCAAAAAGTTGAAGCTGCAGCAACATCAGCCAATGATATATGGTAATGCTTGTCCAAAAATTCTAATCTGTCAGACGGCACAGGATATAATTGCTTAAAACGTTTAGAAGGAGTAAATGAATTACCCAATTTATCCCATTCTCTGGAAATTACTTCAGAAATAGCATTAGGAACAGGAAAAACTTCTGGAATAACCACAGGAGATTTAAATACCTTATCTAAACGTTTAGAATTAGTATCAAGAGGACCAGAATCCTCTATTTCTAAAGCAATTAGTACTTCTTTAAGTAAAGAACGAATAAATTCCATTTTAAATAAATATGAAGATTTATCAGCATCAATCTCTGAGACAGAATCCTCTGAACCAGAAGAATCATCAGAATCAGAATGATGATGTTCATTTAAAAATTCATCTGTAGAGAGAGAAGTTTTAAAAGATTTTTTTATGTTTACTAGAAGGAGAAATAACAGACATAGCCTTCTTGATGGATTCAGAAACAAAATCTCTTATGTTATCAGGAACATTCTGCACCTTAGATGTTGAAGGAACTGCAACAGGCAATGGTACATTACTAAAGGAAATATTATCTGCATTAACAAGTTTGTCATGACAATTAATACAAACAACAGCCGGAGGAATAGCTACCAAAAGTTTACAGCAGATACACTTAGCTTTGGTAGTTCCAGCACTAGACAGCAAAGAAAAAATGAGACTGAAATAATGTGGAGACAAAAGCGACGCCCATATTTTTTAGCGCCAAATAAGACGCCCACATTATTTGGCGCCTAAATGCTTTTTTGGCGCCAAAAATGACGCCACATCCGGAACGCCGACATTTTTGGCGCAAAAGGACGTAAAAAAGGACGCAACTTCCGGCGACACGTATGACGCCGGAAACTGAAAAGATTTTTTGCGCCAAAAAAGTCTGCGCCAAGAATGACGCAATAAAATGAAGCATTTTCAGCCCCCGCGAGCCTAACAGCCCACAGGGAAAAAAGAGTCAAATTTTTTAAGGTAAGAAAAAATGATTGATTCAAATGCATTATCCCAAATATGAAACGGACTGTCTGAAAGTAAGGAATGTTGAACATTCTGAGTCAAGGCAAATAAATGTTTGAATACATATATTTAGAACTTTATAAACAAAGTGCCCAACCATAGCTTAGAGTGTCACAGAAAATAAGATTTACTTACCCCAGGACACTCATCTATATGTTTGTAGAAAGCCAAACCAGTACTGAAACGAGAATCAGCAGAGGTAATGGTATATAAATAAGAGTATATCGTCGATCTGAAAAGGGAGGTAAGAGATGAATCTCTACGACCGATAACAGAGAACCTATGAAATAGACCCCGTAGAAGGAGATCAGTGCATTCAAAATAGGCAATACTCTCCTACATCGCTCTGACATTCACTGCACGCTGAGAGGAAAACCGGGCTCCAACTTGCTGCGGAGCGCATATCAACGTAGAATCTAGCACAAACTTACTTCACCACCTCCATAGGAGGCAAAGTTTGTAAAACTGAATTGTGGGTGTGGTGAGGGGTGTATTTATAGGCATTTTGAGGTTTGGGAAACTTTGCCCCTCCTGGTAGGAATGTATATCCCATACGTCACTAGCTCATGGACTCTTGCTAATTACATGAAAGAAAGAAAGAAGATGCCGAAGCCTTTTGGCCTCTCCTCTGTCCAGAGTAGACAACAAACAATGCAGATGTTTGACGAAAATCCTTAGTAGCTTGTAAATAAAACTTTAAAGCACGAACCACGTCAAGATTGTGTAATAGACGTTCCTTCATTGAAGAAGGATTAGGACACAGTGACGGAACAACAATCTCCTGATTGATATTCTTGCTAGATACCACCTTAGGAAGAAACCCAGGTTTGGTACGCAAAACTACCTTATCTGCATGGAAGATCAGATAAGGGGAATCACACTGTAAGGCAGATAACTCTGAAACTCTTCGAGCCGAAGAGATAGCTACCAAAAACAGAACTTTCCAAGATAAAAGCTTGATATCTATGGAATGCAGAGGTTCAAACGGAACCCCTTGAAGAACTTTAAGAACTAAATTTAAACTCCATGGTGGAGCAACATGTTTAAACACAGGCTTGATTCTAACTAAAGCCTGACAAAACGCCTGAACGTCGAACATCTGCCAGACGCTTGTGCAGAAGAATAGACAGAGCAGAAATCTGTCCCTTTAAGGAACTAGCTGACAATCCCTTCTCCAATCCTTCATGGAGAAAGGATAATATCCTAGGAATCCTGACTTTACTCCCTGAGTAACCCTTGGATTCACACCAATGAAGATATTTACACCATATCTTATGATAGATTTTCCTGGTGACAGGCTTTCGAGCCTGAATTAAGGTATGAATGACCGACTCGGAGAAACCACGTTTTGATAAAATCAAGCGTTCAATCTCCAAGCAGTCAGCCGCAGAGAAATTAGATTTGGATGTTTGAATGGACCTTGGAGTAGAAGGTCCTGCCTCAGCGGCAGAGTCCATGGTGGAAGGGATGACATGTCCACCAGATCTGCATACCAAGTCCTGCGTGGCCACGCAGGTGCTATCAAAATCACCGAAGCTCTCTCCTGCTTGATCTTGGCAATCAGACGAGGGAGGAGAGGAAATGGTGGGAACACATAAGCCAGGCTGAAGGACCAGGGCACTGCTAGAGCATCTATCAGCGTTGCCTGGGGATCCCTTGACCTGGACCCGTAACAAGGAAGCTTGGCGTTCTGACGAGATGCCATCAGATCCAGTTCTGGTTTGCCCCATAGTTGAATCAGCTGGGCAAATACCTCCGGATGGAGCTCCCACTCCCATGGATGAAAAGTCTGCCGACTTAGAAAATCCGCCTCCCAGTTCTCTACTCCTGGGATATGGATAGCTGAGAGATGGCAAGAGTGAACCTCTGCCCATAGAATTATCTTTGAAACCTCCAACATTGCCAGGGGGCTTCTTGTTCCCCCCTGATGGTTGATATAGGCTACAGTCGTGATATTGTCCGACTGAAATCTGATGAACCTGACCGCAGCTAGTTGAGGCCAAGCCTGAAGAGCATTGAATATCGCTCTCAGTTCCAGAATGTTTATCGGAAGGAGGGCTTCCTTCTGAGTCCACGAACCCTGAGCCTTCAGGGAGTTCCAGACTGCGCCCCAGCCCAGAAGGCTGGCACCTGTCGTCACTATAGTCCACTCTGGCCTGCGGAAACTCATTCCCCTGGACAGATGGACCCGAGATAACCACCAGAGAAGAGAATCCCTGGTCTCTTGATCCATATTTAGCAGAGGGGACAAATCTGTGTAATCCCCATTCCACTGATTGAGCATGCAAAGTTGCAGTGGTCTGAGATGTAGGCGGGCAAACGGAACTATGTCCATTGCCGCTACCATTAGGCCGATTACTTTCATACACTGAGCCACTGACGGCCGAGAAGTGGAATGAAGAGCACGGCAGGAAGTTAGAAGCTTTGATAACCTGACCTCTGTCAGAAAAAATTTCATTTCTACTCAATCAATCAGTGTTCCTAGGAAGGAAACTCTTGTGAGAGGGGAGAGAGAACTCTTTTCTTCGTTCACCTTCCACCCGGCCAGGCCAGAACAATGTCCGTATGGGACTTGGCGATTTGAAAAGTCGACGCCTGTATCAGAATGTCGTCTAGGTAAGGAGCCACCGCTATGCCCCGTGGCCTTAGAACCGCCAGTAGGGACCCTAGAACCTTCGTAAAGATTCTTGGTGCCGTGGCTAACCCGAAGGGAAGAGCCACAAACTGGTAATGCCTGTCTAAGAAGGTGAACCTGAGGAACTGATGATGATCTCTGTGAATCGGAATGTGTAGATAAGCATCCTTTAAGTCCACGGTAGTCATATATTGACCCTCCTGGATCATAGGGAGGATGGTTCAGATAGTCTCCATCTAGAAGGATGGGACCCTGAGAAATTTGTTTAGGATCTTGAGATCCAAGAATGGTCTGAAAGTTCCCTCTTTTTTGGGAACTATAAACAGATTTGAATAGAAGCCCTGCCCCTGTTCCTCCCTTGGAACTGGGTAGATCACTCCCATAACCAGTAGGTCTTGAACACAACGTAAGAATGCCTCTCTCTTTATCTGGTTTACAGATAATTGTGAGAGATGAAATCTCCCCTTTGGAGATGAAGCTTTGAAGTCCAGAAGATATCCCTGGGAAACAAACTCTAATGCCCAGGGATCCTGGACGTCTCTTGCCCAAGCCTGGGCGAAGAGAGAAAGTCTGCCCCCCACTAGATCCGGTCCCGGATCGGGGGTTACTCCTTCATGCTGTCTTAGAGGCAGCCACAGGTTTCTTGGCCTGCTTCCCCTTGTTCCAAGCCTGGTTAGGTCTCCAGACTGGTTTGGACTGGGCGAAATTTCCCTCTTGTTTTGCATTAGAGGAAACTGAAGCTGTGCCACTCTTGAAGTTAAGAAAGGAACGAAAATTATTCTGTTTGGTCCTTAACTTATTGGACCTATCCAGGGGAAGGGCATGAGCTTTTCCTCCAGTAATATCAGAAATGACCTCCTTCAGACCGGGCCCGAATAGGGTCTGTCCCTTGAAGGGGATGTTAAGAAGCTTAGACTTTGAAGTAACGTCTGCTGACCAGGACTTAAGCCATAGCGCCCTACGCGCCAAAATGGCAAAACCTGAATTCTTAGCCGTTAGCTTGGCTAAATGAAAAATGGCGTCAGAAATAAAGGAGTTAGCTAACTTAAGAGCTTTAATCCTGTCTAGAATATCGTCTAACGGGGTCTCCACCTGTAGAGCCTCCTCAAGAGACTCAAACCAAAAAGCCGCTGCAGCAGTAACTGGGGCAATGCATGCAAGAGGCTGGAGAATAAAACCTTGATGTCTAAAAAATTTCTTAAGGAGACCCTCCAATTTTTTATCCATAGGATCTAGGAAAGCACAACTGTCCTTGACGGGAATAGTTGTACGCTTAGCTAGGGTAGAGACTGCTCCCTCCACCTTAGGAACCGTCTGCCAAGAGTCCCGTATGGTGGCATCTATGGGAAACATCTTTTTGAAAGCAGGAGGGGGAGAGAACGGCACACCTGGTCTATCCCATTCCTTAGTAATAATTTCTGAAAACCTCTTAGGGACTGGAAAAACATCAGTGTAAACAGGCACTGCAAAGTATTTGTCCATTTTACACAATTTCTCTGGAACCACAATGGGGTCAGTGTCATCCAGAGTCGGTAAAACCTCCCTAAGCAATAAGCGGAGGTGTTCAAGCTTAAATTTAAACGCTGTCATTTCAGAATCAGACTGAAGTAACGCCTTCCCCGAGTCTGAAATGTCACCCACAGATAGAAGCTCACCTGCCTCGGCTTCTGAGTATTGTGAGGGTATATCGGACACAGGCATTAAAGCGTCAGAAAGCTCTGTATTAGTTCTAGACCCAGAGCTGTCTCGCTTTCCTTGTAGCCCTGGCAGTTTGGAGAATACCTCTGAGAGGGTAGCATTCATAACTGCCGCCATGTCCTGTAAGGTAAAAGAATTAGACGCGCTAGATGTACTTGGCGTCACATGAGCGGGAGTTATAGGTTCTGACACATGGGGAGAGTTAGATGGCATAATCTCCCTCTTTTCAGTCAGAGAATCCCCTGGAGATAAATCTTTAAGCGCCATAATATGGTCTTTATAGTTTATAGAAATTTCAGTACATTTGGTACACATTCTAAGAGGGGGTTCCACCATGGCTTCCAAACATATTGAACAAGGAGTTTCCTCTATGTCAGACATGTTTAACAGACAAGTAATGAGACAAGCTAGCTTGGAAAACACTTTAATAAAGGTGAAACAGCAATTAAACAAAAACGTAACTGTGCCTTTAAGAGAAAAAAAATAGCACTTAAACTGCAAAACAGTGTAAAAATACAGTAAAGTCTTTGAAATTTTTACAGTGTGAGTAAGGGACTAAAGCAACATTGCACCCGCTTGCAAATGGATGATTAACTCCTTAGGCCCCAAACCGGATTGAAAAACGTTAAAAAACGTTGTCAATTGAGCACATTGCCACAGCTCTGCTGAGGCTCCTACCTGCCCTCAAATACGATTTTGTGCAGAAATAACCCCTTTGAAATGGTCCTCAGATGCCAGAGGACTCCTCTAGGGAAGCTGGATGTCTCAGTCTGAAATAAAACTGCGCAGTTAGAGCGCTAAAATAGGCCCCTCCCACCATGTACTGGATGTCAGAGGGGCCTTAAGAAAATACTCCTAGGACTATCTAACTAGGCCCCAAATAAAGACTGATCTCCCTCAGAGAAAAAACGTCCTATTTATGAAATCATGTAAACGTTTTGTCACTAAGTAATATGAATATTAACATGAGTATTACCCTGTTTTGTAAGCATGATCCCAGTCACTGTTAAATCACTGCATCAGGCTTACTTCAAATACACAAGGCTCTGTCAGCATTTTCTAGAACTTATTCATCTCTCTAGAAATAAAAATACTGAACATACCTCAAAGCAGGTAATCTGCAGACCGTTCCCCTAACTGAAGTTTTCCCATATTCTTCAGTTGTGTGTGAGAACAGCATTGGACCTTAGTTACAAACCGCTAAGATCATCAAACCTCCAGGCAGAATTCTTCTTCTAATTTCTGCCTGAGAGTAAAACAGTACAACGCCGGTACCGTTTAAAAATAACAAACTCTTGATTGAAGGTAAAACTACACTAAGTCACTACATATCTCTTGATACTTCCTTTCTTGTCGAGAGTTGCAAGAGAATGACTGGGGGTGGCAGTTAGGGGAGGAGCTATATAGACAGCTCTGCTGTGGGTGTCCTCTTGCAAATTCCTGTTGGGAAGGAGAATTTCCCACAAGTAATGGATGAACCCGTGGACTGGATACACCTTACAAGAGAAATTCTGTTATAAGTGTAGCTTTGAATGCAGTGTTATTGGTCATGTGCACAAATTTAAAATATCGCTTAATAGATGTAAAGAAAGGCTGAAGCACACCAGGTTTATAAATAGAATAATTTTGATGGGCAGAAATATTATACTTTTGGAAATAAAGAAAATCCAAAACTAAATGCTCTAAAAGGGAAAATGTAATCAGGCAAGCAATTGATAACCGTTCATTGTATTCAAAGTAGTTGTAGAAACACCTGTTCATTTGGACTTGGCTCTCTCTCTACCATCCTCCACTGGGTGGTTGATTTATACCTTTTGTTTACATAGCATTTTTACAGCCAATACTGCAGAATTCTAAATTTTAGTATTAATAGTGGTTTGAAAAGACAAAAACAGTTATTTAAAATTACAAAATAACAGTAAAGGAGCTATTTCTTAAAGGGACAGTTCACCCAAAAACTTTCTCCCCTTTAAATTATTCCCAATGATCCTTTTTACCTGCTAGAGTGTATTAAATTGGTTGCAAGTAGCTCCTTTACTCCTATTTCAGCATTTGAAATAGCTGATTTAGCTTGTGGTTATCCAACCTATACTGAAAGTTTTGATACTGGTGTATACGCTATTGACAAGCCTAAGTAAACACAGCCAGCAGAAGAGATTACACCCTCAGTGGGGGGCATGATAGTTAAGTAATAAAATGATAATTTTCCATTGTTCTCTCTATGTATTGAGCTTTGGTGTTCCAGACAAATATAAGATAAGGAAGCAAGTCTGTGTACATAAAAGTGATAACAAAATGAGATCTGATATTACCTGAAGCTCAACCCATTGTAATAGGCTGTGGTTCAAAGCACAAAAACAGCTACTTCATATACACAAAAAAACCAGAAAATGCAATTTCTCAAATATTTTATACTCTGCAGCTAGTAGAACAAGTCACTGAAAATACATTAATGGAAGTAGTATATGGACGGAGGTTATGTCAAACTAATTTTGACAGGTGGACACGCCCCTAACCCCGCCCCCTTTCTACTCCCACTTTCACGCCCCTTTTTAATATCAATTTGATATAAAATTGATATAAAAAGTTTATTTTGATATAAATTTTATATTAAATTAATATAAAATTGATATAAAAATTGATATAAAAAGTTGATTTTGATATAAATTTGATATTAAATTGATATTAAAAAAGTGTTTTTAATACGAATTTGATATTAAATTGATATGCATATTTATTAGGATTGGGAATTAAAAGGTTGTAAGACATGTATTGTTGATATTTTGATTTATAAAAATATTATAAAAAGTTTAATGTTATTTAATTATAAAATCTGTAAATTACACTTTTGATATTGTATTCTATTAAAATATTAGGAGGTTTTAAAAAGGGAGATAAAAGTATAATTTTGATAATGTTTATTAACATTTGTTATAATATTTCTGTGAATGCAAATATTACTGTGTCCTCATGCCAGCACACTCTGAACAAGCTGCTTATATCTTGCAATGTTAAGTCATTGATTAAAATAAATAAACAGGCATCTTTACACATGACCAGTCCCTGCTAAGCATAACATGTTACATTAAACTTTTAGCTACATTTCTGTAGCAAGGGGTTGCTATGAAAAAGGATATAAAATGTAAAATGTTTGAACAAGCTGCTTATATCTCGCAATGTTGTCATTGATTAAAATAAATAAACAGGCATCTTTACACATGACGAGTCGCATTAAACTCCTCCATACATTTGCTGTAGCAAGATAATGTCATTAAAATATGTTATAAAATCTAGTTGATTAAAATGGTATTTGCAACACAGCCAAAAAAAAAATTCACACAGGTTTACACAAGGTTAACTTATTGATCACAAAATAAACATTCAGAAACATAACTTTATATAACCTTAAATTAGCAGCTTGCTATTCACACACATTTACACAAGATTAGCTCCCTGCTAATAACACGTCGGCAAAGTGTTATCTTTTTTTTAAAAAAAAATAGTGACCTTAAACTTTTACCTATATTTATGTAGCATGGCAATTTCATAAAAATGTTATAAATGTACTTGCTATTGATATTGTTTTTAATATCAAATTCATATCAGAATCCTTATACAACTTATACTTGGTTACACATTAACTTTGTGGGTGTGAAACTTAAAATTTGGCCTTCTGGCTCATACAGTTTCAAAGTACAAGTAACTCAAAGTATAATGGAGCAGTTTCATCACGATGTTGCTTATCAACAACAGTATCCAACGGTAAGCTATGTTATTTTTTTATTTATATTTATAAAAATATGTATATTAATTATGATTTAACAGTGAAATATTTCCTAACTTTATTAGGCTAGCAACATGCAACACAGTTTTGAAGAATCTAAACTATTTATATTTTAAAAAAATGTTTCTAAATATTTTCTAGCCTTATTTTAAAAACAAGACAAAACTTCTAATTTTTTATTTTAGGCTAACAACATGCAACAGAAAGCAAATTCTCAATTATCTTTTTAAATTAACTTTATACCCACAAAACAAAAATAAACATTTATACATCACAAATACAAATAAGCATAATGCAAACATCTTAATAAAATGATTAACTTACCATATTATTTTATTTTGAACTCACATATCTGTACACAGCTGATGAAGCAATTTAAAACAAATACAGATACACAAATACAATATTTTTTAAAACATTGCATTTACTACTTCTGACCTCATTTCTGTAACAACAACATAATTTCATCTATACATATTGCTGTGTTAAGTAAAACGGTGGGGGTGGGTGAGGGTGGTTGTGGGCGTGAAACTTTAAAATCGCTGTCCCTTACCTTTTGGTGTGAGTATATAAGTTATGCTATTCATTCTAAACTGTCTTTTATAATAATTAATTCTAAACTTTTAAACTAAGTAATGTTATCTTAGCTTAATAAAAAAATAAATACATCTCTTATAGAATTATTTTTTTCTATCTTATTTTAAAAACCTCTCTTTTTACCACCCCTGCTTGGATGACAATATGTGTACCAACAAACTCTTTTATACTTTTTATTGTAAAGTGTTACACTAAGTAATTAAGCTTAACTTATATTAATGAAACTAATGTTACCATCAGTTTACACAGTTTACAACAGCAATGTGTTTTCATTGTGACCACTTAATATAGTTAGTGATTTTTAACCTCTCATACTAATAATATATCACTTAATGCACTTGTTGGCTATATCAGATGAGTCTATTTTCATCTTGTTTACTACGGACAAACTTTTATTTCCCGAAAACACATTTTGGCTATCTTCTCTCTCAAAACACGTCCACTCCCTTACTATTTCCCATTCCCCATTCATCAACCATATAAATAGTAGATTTAAACAGTATGGGCTGTTTTATGAAGCTGGGGATGCAGCTTTGGACCTTTGTGACCCTGCAAAATCTAGTTAAGAAGCAAAAGTCTTAAGAAGCTGCACATGAACAAAGTTACCAGGCAACGAAAGCTGACCACCCCATGCTAGCAACCAGTAAACTCTCTTAATTATAACTAGACTTAAGCCCAGCTCTACAGAATTCTGCAATACTATACAAACTATAATAATAATCCTTCTCAGGAGTCACCATTCATGGTTAAAACAATAGATTAGGACTCTGTATGTTAAAAGTGTAGGACATTTTACCTAACGTATAAAGGAAAATATAAACAACTTACTTATTTAGTTAAAATCTGCATAGACGTTTACCCCAAATTATTTAAGTTATTTAGGATTTGTTATGTTTGTTAAGTTTTCAAAAAGACAGACTTGTTTAAACTTCAGAGTTGCAAACACATTTATTAACAAATTATAAGATTGAGTGCAAATCATACGATTCACATAAGTAGATGTACGTATATTATTGGTAATGAATATATATATATATATATATATATATATATACATATAGTTATACACAGAGCAACATACATTAGATTTCCTTCCAATTTTTATTTACATACAGTTACACACAAATTTACAACTGCTACAAATAAAACTAGGGATTTTAAGTATATGAAGTATGTCACTGAAATAAATGTATGGACATAAATATGTATATAATATACTAAAAATACATAGAGACTTGTATCAACATAAGTACTTACAAATACAGTTAAAACTGTCATAAACTTGCACAATTGGGTCATACATTAACTTAAGTACCATCCCATATAAATACTTATATATAAATTATATCTGAACAATACACTTACATACATACATCATTTTAAATTTACATATCAATCACAAATATAAAAGCACACAAAAACACAGTTCACTCTTTACCTTGTGTACAAATGCATTTAAACACAAACTACCATCAAACACCCATACCACAACATTAAAGGGACAGTTCACCCCCAAAAATTCTCCCCTTTAAATTATTCCCAATGATCCTTTTTACCTGCTAGAGTGTTTTAAATTGGTTACACGTAGCTCCTTTACTCCTATTTCAGCATTTGAAATAGCTGATTTAGCCTGTGGTATAGCCACCTATACTGAACATATTAATACTGGAGTATAGGCTATTGAATAACCTAAGTAAACACAGTCAGCAGAAGAGATTATACTCTCAGTGGGATGCAGGATAGTTAAGTAATAAAATTATCATTTTCCATTGTTCTCTCTATGTATTGAGCTTTGGTGTTCCAGCCAAATAAAAGATAAGGAAGCAAGTTTGTTTATACAAACTTAGAACATAATGAGATCTGATATCACCTTTAAGTTCACCCCGTTGTAATAGGCTGTGGTTTCAAAGCACAAAATCAGCTACTTCATATACACAAATAAGCATGAAAATGCAATTTCTCAAATATTTTATACTCTGCAGTTGGTATAACAAGTCATTTAAAATACATTAATTGAAAAACAATTTTACAGTGTACTGTCCCTTTAATGTACAGTTGACTTATAGATTTAAATAAGACTATCTATATATATATATATATATACCTATCTGTTTAAAATAATATGTTTAGTCTAACATTATGTGAAATCAACAGTAGGTATAAAAAGATATATATAAACACACAGACTTGAAGTACACAGAAAATTATGTCACAGGCGGGGGTGCCCATGCCTCTCCCCATATTAGTAGCCAAAAGGATATGTAGTAAAGTTATATGATAACACCCTTACTTAATAAATGTATGTTTGTGATTTAAGATAATAAAAATAATTAAATATGCATAATAATGAAATAAGATGACATGAGTTAACAGCAAATCGTCTATTAAAGTATATGGGATATATAATATTTAACTTTAGATTAGCAAATTTATAATAATAATAAATAGCTAAATGTGTTTAGCCGTACTTTTATAGAGGTCTCATTTATCATTTGGCATGCTATATGCAGGCACACACAACATGCATATTATAATGCATACATTTACTCTATATCATATTTATATATTTTAAACAAGATTCATATTTTGTTTAATTTGTAATAAATCAAATGGGTGCAGAAGATTTTTAATTTTAATTTTTTAGATATTTGTATACTTGATATATTTCTGTAACATTTTAGTATGTGCCCCACTATATATAGTAACATCACTCTTTATAAGGCTGCTATGTTCAACTGAGTCTATAAAATAGGATAATGTTAGATTAATAATATCAGTTCTAGTTCATATGTGTCTCTGTTACTGAAATAATTATAGTAACAAAGTTAACCTAAATATATTTCTTACAGAAGATTCCATTTCAAGCTTCAGATAACACAAAGAACATATTTATTACATATTTACTTCTAAACATAATACATTATTTATATTTCTGTTCTAGAAAATAACAGTGGTAATTAAGATCAACTGCATTGAATATCTTTACTGGTAACAATCTAAGTTTAATACCTGGCTTATACATTTTAGTTTGAAATGACTACTTTTTAGCAGTTTTCTTGCATTGGTTTGTATTTATTCTAAGCACATGTTTATTGTTTGTCTTTGTACTAGATGCATAATAGTGTCATCGCTTTATGTATTGAATCGGAAATGTAAAGAGTGCTCCACTAACATAAACCCCACCCAAACTATAATCTAAGAAAAAAAATGTTGCTGGGCTGCCCATTAGTCTGTTGTTGACACTTGATAGCCAACACCCTGCATTAGCCACAAGAAAAAAACAACAACTAGATGTACATGAAGTAGCAGCCTAAACCAATACTTTGTCAATATATGTAGCTTTCATTTCATCAGTCTTCATCAGCAAGGTAATGCTACACGTCACTTTTATGTTGTTTAAGAAAGTTTGTTAAGAATTATTAGATAATTAAAAGTAGATCTCTATGTTTTTAAAATATTTTCTTAATGAAAAATAATGTTTTAATATAAAAACTATGGAACGTGGTACAGATAACTACACAAAAAAAACAAAAAAAAAATGTTTTAGTTATTCAAGTAATGATATCAATTTAAAAAGGATACTACTTGATTTTCGGATACATTGCGACTGCCAAATACATTAACATGTTTGCTGTTCATACTAGTAACCATACTACTCTTTTAACCTTGCAATCTCCCTTTATAATATTTACATAGATTAACTTAAATTCAAAATAGTAATATTTTATTGTATAAAAGTATACATGGAAACATTTAAAACTCAAGAGATGGCACGCTAACTTGGGACAAGGTAAAGAACTTTCCAGAATATGTCTGGCTCTTCTATAATGGTGAGTAAATAGCTGATCCCAAAACACAGAGATTTGACAAGAGATTGAAGAAATTTTAAATTTCTCTGGCAATGGCAAGTGGTATTTAGTTATCCCATTCATTTTAAAATAAAATAAATGGTAACACTTCATGAAATAATCTAAATAAAATGTTGATGGTATTGTAGGTGCGCAAGCAGAAGTTTTCAATATACCTAGTTTCTCTGTAATAATTCATTCTTACGATCAAGCCCCTGGAAAGAAAAGGGATAGCACAATCTGCCCTAGATACTCTACAGCGTTTTCTAATTACTAGATGGTCCTTTGTAAATTATGGAGTTAAAATACCAAATGCTCCAGTTGAAATTATTTGCGTTTCTCACATTTTGAAGGCTCTAGAATTACTCATTCTTTGATATTAGATCTATTAAATTTTGCACAACCCTTAAGAAATAATGTAATATATAATTGAAAATGAGAATCTAGTTTTTTCCTCTAAGACATTAAAGTTAATCCATCTTTAATATTGCCTTAAATGAATAAATTAACATTTAATTTAAAATATTTTCAGAGTTAAAACGTTTCATTTTTTGTTTGCAAATTTGTAGGTTTACAGAAAAATAACAATTTAATGTTTGAAAGATGAAACCAAGCAACATATATTAAGAAGAGAAAAAAACTGATAAAATATGTTTTCTTAATTTTGTGGACCCCTTAACAGTTTCATAAACAAGTAGGATTCAATTATAGAGAAAATAAAAAATATTGTAAGACTGAGGGACAGATTTTTACTATAGATGTATAATTCTATACATAAACAAAATGGTGATTAAGTTTGTCTTTCACTTCTTAAATGAACAGACATGTATAATTAGTCTAGTGTTGGGGAAACTTTAACACACTAGTGTTCCTTAATACATCAGCATTACTTTAGAAGAAAACTAACTACAAATATAAAGTACTATTTATCAGGAATCCAGATACTTGTCAAATACATTTGGCTCGTATAATTAGTACAAAAAAATCAATTTTGGACTTGGTGTAAGTGTTATGAGTTGTATCAATTGTATAGTTTTTTCTTTTCTTAAAATAGAAGTATAGAAAATTACAAGTTTCCACATATCGCACTTAAGGCAACTGGATATACCTATTTTATGGTAAAAGAAAAAATATTTTAAATTAAATGTTAATTTATTCATTTAAGGCAATATTAAAGATGGATTAACTTTAATGTCTTAGAGGAAAAAACTAGATTCTCATTTTCAATTATATATTACATTATTTCTTAAGGGTTGTGCAAAATTTAATAGATCTAATATCAAAGAATGAGTAATTCTAGAGCCTTCAAAATGTGAGAAACGCAAATAATTTCAACTGGAGCATTTGGTATTTTAACTCCATAATTTACAAAGGACCATCTAGTAATTAGAAAACGCTGTAGAGTATCTAGGGCAGATTGTGCTATCCCTTTTCTTTCCAGGGGCTTGATCGTAAGAATGAATTATTACAGAGAAACTAGGTATATTGAAAACTTCTGCTTGCGCACCTACAATACCATCAACATTTTATTTAGATTATTTCATGAAGTGTTACCATTTATTTTATTTTAAAATGAATGGGATAACTAAATACCACTTGCCATTGCCAGAGAAATTTAAAATTTCTTCAATCTCTTGTCAAATCTCTGTGTTTTGGGATCAGCTATTTACTCACCACTATAGAAGAGCCAGACATATTCTGGAAAGTTCTTTACCTTGTCCCAAGTTAGCGTGCCATCTCTTGAGTTTTAAATGTTTCCATGTATACTTTTATACAATAAAATATTACTATTTTGAATTTAAGTTAATCTATGTAAATATTATAAAGGGAGATTGCAAGGTTAAAAGAGTAGTATGGTTACTAGTATGAACAGCAAACATGTTAATGTATTTGGCAGTCGCAATGTATCCGAAAATCAAGTAGTATCCTTTTTAAATTGATATCATTACTTGAATAACTAAAACATTTTTTTTTGGTTTTTTTTGTGTAGTTATCTGTACCACGTTCCATAGTTTTTATATTAAAACATTATTTTTCATTAAGAAAATATTTTAAAAACATAGAGATCTACTTTTAATTATCTAATAATTCTTAACAAACTTTCTTAAACAACATAAAAGTGACGTGTAGCATTACCTTGCTGATGAAGACTGATGAAATGAAAGCTACATATATTGACAAAGTATTGGTTTAGGCTGCTACTTCATGTACATCTAGTTGTTGTTTTTTTCTTGTGGCTAATGCAGGGTGTTGGCTATCAAGTGTCAACAACAGACTAATGGGCAGCCCAGCAACATTTTTTTTCTTAGATTATAGTTTGGGTGGGGTTTATGTTAGTGGAGCACTCTTTACATTTCCGATTCAATACATAAAGCGATGACACTATTATGCATCTAGTACAAAGACAAACAATAAACATGTGCTTAGAATAAATACAAACCAATGCAAGAAAACTGCTAAAAAGTAGTCATTTCAAACTAAAATGTATAAGCCAGGTATTAAACTTAGATTGTTACCAGTAAAGATATTCAATGCAGTTGATCTTAATTACCACTGTTATTTTCTAGAACAGAAATATAAATAATGTATTATGTTTAGAAGTAAATATGTAATAAATATGTTCTTTGTGTTATCTGAAGCTTGAAATGGAATCTTCTGTAAGAAATATATTTAGGTTAACTTTGTTACTATAATTATTTCAGTAACAGAGACACATATGAACTAGAACTGATATTATTAATCTAACATTATCCTATTTTATAGACTCAGTTGAACATAGCAGCCTTATAAAGAGTGATGTTACTATATATAGTGGGGCACATACTAAAATGTTACAGAAATATATCAAGTATACAAATATCTAAAAAATTAAAATTAAAAATCTTCTGCACCCATTTGATTTATTACAAATTAAACAAAATATGAATCTTGTTTAAAATATATAAATATGATATAGAGTAAATGTATGCATTATAATATGCATGTTGTGTGTGCCTGCATATAGCATGCCAAATGATAAATGAGACCTCTATAAAAGTACGGCTAAACACATTTAGCTATTTATTATTATTATAAATTTGCTAATCTAAAGTTAAATATTATATATCCCATATACTTTAATAGACGATTTGCTGTTAACTCATGTCATCTTATTTCATTATTATGCATATTTAATTATTTTTATTATCTTAAATCACAAACATACATTTATTAAGTAAGGGTGTTATCATATAACTTTACTACATATCCTTTTGGCTACTAATATGGGGAGAGGCATGGGCACCCCCGCCTGTGACATAATTTTCTGTGTACTTCAAGTCTGTGTGTTTATATATATCTTTTTATACCTACTGTTGATTTCACATAATGTTAGACTAAACATATTATTTTAAACAGATAGGTATATATATATATATATAGATAGTCTTATTTAAATCTATAAGTCAACTGTACATTAAAGGGACAGTACACTGTAAAATTGTTTTTCAATTAATGTATTTTAAATGACTTGTTATACCAACTGCAGAGTATAAAATATTTGAGAAATTGCATTTTCATGCTTATTTGTGTATATGAAGTAGCTGATTTTGTGCTTTGAAACCACAGCCTATTACAACGGGGTGAACTTAAAGGTGATATCAGATCTCATTATGTTCTAAGTTTGTATAAACAAACTTGCTTCCTTATCTTTTATTTGGCTGGAACACCAAAGCTCAATACATAGAGAGAACAATGGAAAATGATAATTTTATTACTTAACTATCCTGCATCCCACTGAGAGTATAATCTCTTCTGCTGACTGTGTTTACTTAGGTTATTCAATAGCCTATACTCCAGTATTAATATGTTCAGTATAGGTGGCTATACCACAGGCTAAATCAGCTATTTCAAATGCTGAAATAGGAGTAAAGGAGCTACGTGTAACCAATTTAAAACACTCTAGCAGGTAAAAAGGATCATTGGGAATAATTTAAAGGGGAGAATTTTTGGGGGTGAACTGTCCCTTTAATGTTGTGGTATGGGTGTTTGATGGTAGTTTGTGTTTAAATGCATTTGTACACAAGGTAAAGAGTGAACTGTGTTTTTGTGTGCTTTTATATTTGTGATTGATATGTAAATTTAAAATGATGTATGTATGTAAGTGTATTGTTCAGATATAATTTATATATAAGTATTTATATGGGATGGTACTTAAGTTAATGTATGACCCAATTGTGCAAGTTTATGACAGTTTTAACTGTATTTGTAAGTACTTATGTTGATACAAGTCTCTATGTATTTTTAGTATATTATATACATATTTATGTCCATACATTTATTTCAGTGACATACTTCATATACTTAAAATCCCTAGTTTTATTTGTAGCAGTTGTAAATTTGTGTGTAACTGTATGTAAATAAAAATTGGAAGGAAATCTAATGTATGTTGCTCTGTGTATAACTATATGTATATATATATATATATATATATATATATATATATATTCATTACCAATAATATACGTACATCTACTTATGTGAATCGTATGATTTGCACTCAATCTTATAATTTGTTAATAAATGTGTTTGCAACTCTGAAGTTTAAACAAGTCTGTCTTTTTGAAAACTTAACAAACATAACAAATCCTAAATAACTTAAATAATTTGGGGTAAACGTCTATGCAGATTTTAACTAAATAAGTAAGTTGTTTATATTTTCCTTTATACGTTAGGTAAAATGTCCTACACTTTTAACATACAGAGTCCTAATCTATTGTTTTAACCATGAATGGTGACTCCTGAGAAGGATTATTATTATAGTTTGTATAGTATTGCAGAATTCTGTAGAGCTGGGCTTAAGTCTAGTTATAATTAAGAGAGTTTACTGGTTGCTAGCATGGGGTGGTCAGCTTTCGTTGCCTGGTAACTTTGTTCATGTGCAGCTTCTTAAGACTTTTGCTTCTTAACTAGATGTTGCAGGGTCACAAAGGTCCAAAGCTGCATCCCCAGCTTCATAAAACAGCCCATACTGTTTAAATCTACTATTTATATGGTTGATGAATGGGGAATGGGAAATAGTAAGGGAGTGGACGTGTTTTGAGAGAGAAGATAGCCAAAATGTGTTTTCGGGAAATAAAAGTTTGTCCGTAGTAAACAAGATGAAAATAGACTCATCTGATATAGCCAACAAGTGCATTAAGTGATATATTATTAGTATGAGAGGTTAAAAATCACTAACTATATTAAGTGGTCACAATGAAAACACATTGCTGTTGTAAACTGTGTAAACTGATGGTAACATTAGTTTCATTAATATAAGTTAAGCTTAATTACTTAGTGTAACACGTTACAATAAAAAGTATAAAAGAGTTTGTTGGTACACATATTGTCATCCAAGCAGGGGTGGTAAAAAGAGAGGTTTTTAAAATAAGATAGAAAAAAATAATTCTATAAGAGATGTATTTATTTTTTTATTAAGCTAAGATAACATTACTTAGTTTAAAAGTTTAGAATTAATTATTATAAAAGACAGTTTAGAATGAATAGCATAACTTATATACTCACACCAAAAGGTAAGGGACAGCGATTTTAAAGTTTCACGCCCACAACCACCCTCACCCACCCCCACCGTTTTACTTAACACAGCAATATGTATAGATGAAATTATGTTGTTGTTACAGAAATGAGGTCAGAAGTAGTAAATGCAATGTTTTAAAAAATATTGTATTTGTGTATCTGTATTTGTTTTAAATTGCTTCATCAGCTGTGTACAGATATGTGAGTTCAAAATAAAATAATATGGTAAGTTAATCATTTTATTAAGATGTTTGCATTATGCTTATTTGTATTTGTGATGTATAAATGTTTATTTTTGTTTTGTGGGTATAAAGTTAATTTAAAAAGATAATTGAGAATTTGCTTTCTGTTGCATGTTGTTAGCCTAAAATAAAAAATTAGAAGTTTTGTCTTGTTTTTAAAATAAGGCTAGAAAATATTTAGAAACATTTTTTTAAAATATAAATAGTTTAGTTTCTTCAAAACTGTGTTGCATGTTGCTAGCCTAATAAAGTTAGGAAATATTTCACTGTTAAATCATAATTAATATACATATTTTTATAAATATAAATAAAAAAATAACATAGCTTACCGTTGGATACTGTTGTTGATAAGCAACATCGTGATGAAACTGCTCCATTATACTTTGAGTTACTTGTACTTTGAAACTGTATGAGCCAGAAGGCCAAATTTTAAGTTTCACACCCACAAAGTTAATGTGTAACCAAGTATAAGTTGTATAAGGATTCTGATATGAATTTGATATTAAAAACAATATCAATAGCAAGTACATTTATAACATTTTTATGAAATTGCCATGCTACATAAATATAGGTAAAAGTTTAAGGTCACTATTTTTTTTTAAAAAAAAGATAACACTTTGCCGACGTGTTATTAGCAGGGAGCTAATCTTGTGTAAATGTGTGTGAATAGCAAGCTGCTAATTTAAGGTTATATAAAGTTATGTTTCTGAATGTTTATTTTGTGATCAATAAGTTAACCTTGTGTAAACCTGTGTGAATTTTTTTTTTGGCTGTGTTGCAAATACCATTTTAATCAACTAGATTTTATAACATATTTTAATGACATTATCTTGCTACAGCAAATGTATGGAGGAGTTTAATGCGACTCGTCATGTGTAAAGATGCCTGTTTATTTATTTTAATCAATGACAACATTGCGAGATATAAGCAGCTTGTTCAAACATTTTACATTTTATATCCTTTTTCATAGCAACCCCTTGCTACAGAAATGTAGCTAAAAGTTTAATGTAACATGTTATGCTTAGCAGGGACTGGTCATGTGTAAAGATGCCTGTTTATTTATTTTAATCAATGACTTAACATTGCAAGATATAAGCAGCTTGTTCAGAGTGTGCTGGCATGAGGACACAGTAATATTTGCATTCACAGAAATATTATAACAAATGTTAATAAACATTATCAAAATTATACTTTTATCTCCCTTTTTAAAACCTCCTAATATTTTAATAGAATACAATATCAAAAGTGTAATTTACAGATTTTATAATTAAATAACATTAAACTTTTTATAATATTTTTATAAATCAAAATATCAACAATACATGTCTTACAACCTTTTAATTCCCAATCCTAATAAATATGCATATCAATTTAATATCAAATTCGTATTAAAAACACTTTTTTAATATCAATTTAATATCAAATTTATATCAAAATCAACTTTTTATATCAATTTTTATATCAATTTTATATTAATTTAATATAAAATTTATATCAAAATAAACTTTTTATATCAATTTTATATCAAATTGATATTAAAAAGGGGCGTGAAAGTGGGAGTAGAAAGGGGGCGGGGTTAGGGGCGTGTCCACCTGTCAAAATTAGTTTGACATAACCTCCGTCCATATACTACTAATGGAAAAACTATTTTACAGTGTACTGTCCCTTTAACTATTTATTACACTACAGCAAGTAAAATGGATAATTAAAATAAAGGTAAGAAAAGCTTTATAGTACAATGTCCCTTTAAATCAATAAGACACAAATTAATAACTGAACAATATGGCACACAAATGAACTCAATTTAAAAAAAACACAATTTATGCTTACCTGATAAATTTATTTCTCTTGTGGTGTATACAGTCCATGGATCATCCATTACTTGTGGGATATTCTCCTTCCCAACAGGAAGTTGCAAGAGGACACCCACAGCAGAGCTGCTATATAGCTCCTATCCTAACTGCCATATCCAGTCATTCGACCGAAACAAGCCGAGAAAGGAGAAACCATAGGGTGCAGTGGTGACTGTAGTTTAATCTAAAATTTTGACCTGCCTTAAAATGACAGGGCGGGCCGTGGACTGGATACACCACAAGA
Organism: Bombina bombina; assembly: GCF_027579735.1. NCBI lineage: Eukaryota > Metazoa > Chordata > Amphibia > Anura > Bombinatoridae > Bombina > Bombina bombina. Next base: position 1,245,032,661 of record NC_069500.1, read on the forward strand.
GAAATAAATTTATCAGGTAAGCATAAATTGTGTTTTCTCTTGTAAGGTGTATCCAATCCACAGATCATCCATTACTTGTGGGATACCAATATCAAAGCTAAAGTACACGCATGAAGGGAGGGACAAGGCAGGTACTCCAAAGAAGCAAAAGTATCAAATTTGTAGAATTTGGAAAAAGTATGAAGCGAAGACCAAGTCGCCGCCTTGCAAATCTGTTCAACAGAAGCCTAATTTTTAAAGGCCCAAGTGGAAGCCACAGCTCTAGTAGAATGAGCTGTAATCCTTTCAGGAGGCTGCTGTCCAGCAGTCTCATAGGCTAAGCGGATTATGCTTCTTAGCCAAAAAGAAAGAGAGGTTGCCGAAGCCTTCTGACCTCTTCTCTGTCCAAAAAAAATCTTTAGTAGCTTGTAAGTAAAACTTTAAAGCACGAACCACGTCCAGATTATGTAAAAGACGTTCCTTCTTTGAAGAAGGATTAGGACACAATGAAGGAACAACAATCTCTTGATTGATATTCCTAGTAGATACCACCTTAGGCAAAAACCCAGGTTTTGTACGCAGAACTACCTTATCTGCATGGAAGATCAGATAAGGAGAATCACATTGTAAAGCAGATAACTCGGAGACTCTACGAGCCGAGGAAATAGCCATCAAAAAAAGAACTTTCCAAGATAAAAGCTTGATATCTATAGAATGAAGAGGTTCAAACGGAACCCCTTGAAGAACTTTAAGAACCAAATTTAAGCTCCATGGGGGAGCAACAGGTTTAAACACAGGCTTGATTCTAACCAACGCCTGACAAAACGCCTGAACGTCTGGAACATCCGCCAGACGCTTGTGCAAAAGAATAGACAGAGCAGAGATCTGTCCCTTCAAAGAACTAGCTGATAATCCTTTCTCCAAACCCTCTTGGAGAAAAGATAATATCCTGGGAATCCTAATCTTACTCCATGAGTAACTCTTGGATTCACACCAATAAAGATATTTACGCCATATCTTATGGTAGATTTTCCTGGTAACAGGCTTTCGTGCCTGTATTAAGGTATCAATGACAGACTCGGAGAAGCCACGCTTTGATAAAATCAAGCGTTCAATCTCCATGCAGTCAGTCTCAGAGAAATTAGATTTGGATGATTGAAAGGACCTTGAAGTAGAAGGTCTCGTCTCAAAGGCAGAGTCCAAGGTGGAAAGGATGACATGTCCACTAGGTCTGCATACCAGGTCCTGCGTGGCCACGCAGGCGCTATCAAAATCACTGATGCTCTCTCCTGCTTGATTTTGGCAATCAGTCGAGGGAGCAGAGGAAATGGTGGAAGCTTGGCGTTCTGGCGAGACGCCATGAGATCCAGTTCTGGTTTGCCCCAACGATGAATCAATTGAGCAAACACCTCCGGATGGAGCTCCCACTCCCCCGGATGAAAAGTCTGACGACTTCGAAATTCCGCCCCCCAGTTCTCTACACCTGGGATATGGATCGCTGATAGGTAGCAAGAGTGTTTCTCTGCCCAGCGAATTATTTTGGAGACTTCTAACATAGCTAAGGAACTCCTTGTTCCCCCTTGATGGTTGATGTAAGCCACAGTCGTGATGTTGTCCGACTGAAATCTGATGACCCTCAGGGTTGTTAAGCCTGAAGAGCATTGAATATTGCCCTCAATTCAAGAATATTTATTGGGAGGAGTTATTCCACCACTGAGCCTTCAGGGAGTTCCAGACTGCACCCCAACCTAGAAGGCTGGCATCTGTCGTTACAATTGTCCAATCTGGCCTGCGAAAGGTCATACCTTTGGACAGATGGACCCGAGATAGCCATCAGAGAAGAGAATCTATGGTCTCTTGATCCAGATTTAGTAGAGGGGACAAATCTGTTTAATCCCCATTCCACTGACTGAGCATGCATAGTTGAAGTGGTCTGAGATGTAGGTGCGCAAACGGAACTATGTCCATTGCCGCTACCATTAAGCCGATTACCTCCATGCACTGAGCCACCGAAGGGCGTGGAATAGGATGTAGAACACGGCAAGAATTTAGAAGTTTTGATAACCTGGACTCCGTCAGGTAAATTTTCATTTCTACAGTATCTATCAGAGTCCCTAGGAAGGAGACTCTTGTGAGTGGGGACAGATAACTCTTTTCCTCGTTCACTTTCCACCCATGCGACCTCAGAAATGCCAGAACTATGTCCGTATGGGACTTGGCAATTTGGAAATTTGACGCCTGTATCAGGATGTCGTCTAGATAAGGGGCCACTGCTATGCCCCGCGGCCTTAGGACCGCCAGAAGCGACCCCAGAACCTTTGTAAAAATTCTTGGGGCTGTAGCTAACCCGAAGGGAAGAGCCACAAACTGGTAATGCCTGTACAGAAAGGCAAACCTTAGGAACCGATGATGATCTTTGTGTATCGGAATGTGAAGGTAAGCATCCTTTAGATCCACCGTAGTGAAATATTGACCCTCCTGGATCATAGGTAGGATGGTCCGAATAGTTTCCATTTTTAATGATGGAACTCTGAGGAATTTGTTTAAGATCTTTAGATCCAAGATTGGTCTGAAGGTTCTCTCTTTTTTGGGAACCACAAACAGTTTTGAGTAAAATCCCCGTCCCTGTTCCTCCTTTGGAACTGGATGGATCACTCCCGTAACTAGGAGGTCTTGCACACAGTGTAAGAATGCCTCTTTCTTTATCTGGTTGACAGATAATCGTGAAAGGTGAAATCTCCCTTGTGGAGGAGAAGCCTTGAAGTCCAGAAGATACCCCTGAGATATAATCTCCAACGCCCAGGGATCCTGAACATCTCTTGCCCACGCCTGGGCGAAGAGAGAAAGTCTGCCCCCTACTAGATCCGTTACCGGATAAGGGGCCATTCCTTCATGCTGTCTTAGAGGCAGCAGCAGGCTTTTTGGCCTGCTTGCCTTTGTTCCAGGACTGGTTAGGTTTCCAGGCCGTCTTGGACTGAGCAAAAGTTCCCTCTTGTTTTGTAGCAGAGGAAGTTGATGCTGCACTTGCCTTGAAGTTTCGAAAGGCACGAAAATTAGACTGTTTGGCCCTTGATTTGGACCTGTCCTGAGGAAGGGTATGACCCTTGCCTCCAGTAATGTCAGCAATAATTTCCTTCAAACCAGGCCCGAATAGGGTCTGCCCCTTGAAGGGAATGTTAAGTAGTTTAGATTTTGAAGTCACGTCAGCTGACCAAGATATGAGCCATAGCGCCCTACGCGCCTGGATGGCCAATCCAGAATTCTTAGCCGTTAGTTTAGTCAAATGAACAATGGCATCAGAAACAAAATAATTAGCTAGCTTAAGTGCTCTAAGCTTGTTAAGTATGTCCTCCAATGGAGTAGTTGTCTGTAAAGCCTCTTCCAGAGACTCAAACCAGAATGCCGCCGCAGCAGCAGTGACAGGAGCAATGCATGCAAGGGGCTGCAGGATAAAACCTTGTTGAATAAACATTTTCTTAAGGTAACCCTCTAATTTTTTATCCATAGGATCTGAAAAAGCACAACTGTCCTCGACAGGGATAGTAGTACGCTTTGCTAAAGTAGAAACTGCTCCCTTCACCTTAGGGACCGTTTGCCATAAGTCCCGTGTGGTGGCGTCTATGGGAAACATTTTTCTAAAAATAGGAGGGGGGGAAAACGGCACACCGGGTCTATCCCACTCTTTATTAATAATTTCTGTAAACCTTTTAGGTATTGGAAAAACCTCAGTACACACCGGCACTGCAAAGTATTTATCTAGTCTACACAATTTCTCTGGCACTGCAATTGTGTCACAGTCATTCAGAGCAGCTAAAACCTCCCTAAGCAAAACACGGAGGTTCTCAAGCTTAAATTTAAAAGTAGAAATATCAGAATCAGGTTTCCCCGAATCAGAGATATCACCCACAGACTGAAACTCTCCTTCCTCAGCTTCTGCATATTGTGAGGCAGTATCAGACATGGCTCTTAAAGCGTCTGTATGCTCTGTATTACGCCTAACACCAGAGCTATCACGCTTTCCTCTAAATTCAGGTAGTCTGGCTAATACCGCTGACAGTGTATTATCCATGACTGCCGCCATGTCTTGTAAAGTAATCGCTATGGGCGTCCTTGCTGTACTTGGCGCCATTTGAGCGTGAGTCCCTTGAGCGGGAGTCAAAGGATCTGACACGTGGGGAGAGTTAGTCGGCATAACTTCCCCCTCGTCAGAATCCTCTGGTGATACATTTTTTAAAGACAAAGGCTGATCTTTATTGTTTAAAGTGAAATCAATACATTTAGTACACATTCTCATATGGGGTTCCACCATGGCTTTTAAACATAATGAACAAGGAGTTTCCTCTATGTCAGACATGTTTGTACAGACTAGCAATGAGACTAGCAAGCTTGGAAAACACTTTACATCAAGTTAACAAGCAAATATAAAAAACGGTACTGTGCCTTTAAGAGAAACAAATTTTGTCAATTTGAAAAAAAGTGAAAAAAAGCAGTAAATCAAACGAAATTTTTACAGTGTATGTAATAGGTTAGCAGAGCATTGCACCCACTTGCAAATGGATGATTAACCCCTTAATGCAAAAAAACGGATCAAAAAAACGAAATAAACGTTTTTTAAACAGTCACAACTGCAACAGCTCAGCTGTGGCCCTACCTTCCTCAATAAATGACTTTTGAAGCCTTTAGAGCCCTTCAGAGATGTCCTATAGCATGCAGGGGACTGCTGAGGGAAGCTGAATGTAATTTTAACTGCGCAAAAAAGCGCTAAAATAGGCCCCTCCCACTCATACTACAACAGTGGAAAGCCTCAGGAAACTGTTTCTAGGCAAAAATCAAGCCAGCCATGTGGAAAAAACTAGGCCCCAATAAGTTTTATCACCAAAGCATATATAAAAACGATTAAACATGCCAGCAAACGTTTTATATTGCCATATTATCAGAGTATATATCTCTGGTAGTAAGCCTGATACAAGTCGCTATTAAATCACTGTTTTTAGGCTTAACTTACATTAATCAGGTACCAGCAGCATTTTCTAGTCCCTAGAAAAACTTAAAACTGCACATACCTCAATAGCAGGATAACCTGCACGCCATTCTCCCTCTGAAGTTACCTCACTCCTCAGACATATGTGAGAACAGCAGTGGATCTTAGTTACAAGCTGCTAAGATCATAGAAAATGCAGGCAGATTCTTCTTCTAAATACTGCCTGAGATAAAATAGTACAACTCCGGTACTATTTGAAAATAACAAACTTTTGATTGAAGAAAAAACTAACTATATATTTTACCACTCTCCTCTTACTACCTCCATCTTTGTTGAGAGTTGCAAGAGAATGACTGGATATGGCAGTTAGGGGAGGAGCTATATAGCAGCTCTGCTGTGGGTGTCCTCTTGCAACTTCCTGTTGGGAAGGAGAATATCCCACAAGTAATGGATGATCCGTGGACTGGATACACCTTACAAGAGAAACATATGTTTAATGAATAAATGTGAAACATTTACCATATATCTTTTTAAAGATAAGGAATATATTTGTTGGGTAAAAGGCTAAGAGGAGGATTGTCATTTAAGGAATAAGATAATTTATGTAAGAACTTACCTGATAAATTCATTTCTTTCATATTAGCAAGAGTCCATGAGCTAGTGACGTATGGGATATACATTCCTACCAGGAGGGCAAAGTTTCCCAAACCTCAAAATGCCTATAAATACACCCCTCACCACACCCACAAATCAGTTTAACGCATAGCCAAGAAGTGGGGTGATAAGACAAAAGTGCGAAAACATAAAAAAAACATAATTTATGTAAGAACTTACCTGATAAATTCATTTCTTTCATATTAGCAAGAGTCCATGAGCTAGTGACGTATGGGATATACATTCCTACCAGGAGGGGCAAAGTTTCCCAACCCTCAAAATGCCTATAAATACACCCCTCACCACACCCACAAATCAGTTTAACGCATAGCCAAGAAGTGGGGTGATAAGAAAAAAGTGTGAAAGCATAAAAAATAAGGAATTGGAATAATTGTGCTTTATACAAAAAAATCATAACCACCACAAAAAAAGGGGTGGGCCTCATGGACTCTTGCTAATATGAAAGAAATGAATTTATCAGGTAAGTTCTTACATAAATTATGTTTTCTTTCATGTAATTAGCAAGAGTCCATGAGCTAGTGACGTATGGGATAATGACTACCCAAGATGTGGATCTCTCCACGCAAGAGTCACTAGAGAGGGAGGGATAAAATAAAGACAGCCAATTCCTGCTGAAAATAATCCACACCCAAAATAAAGTTTAAATGAAAACATAAGCAGAAGATTCAAACTGAAATAGCTGCCTGAAGTACTTTTCTACCAAAAACTGCTTCAGAAGAAGAAAACACATCAAAATGGTAGAATTTAGTAAAAGTATGCAAAGAGGACCAAGTTGCTGCTTTGCAAATCTGATCAACCGAAGCTTCATTCCTAAACGCCCAGGAAGTAGAAACTGACCTAGTAGAATGAGCTGTAATCCTTTGAGGCGGAGTTTTACCCGACTCGACATAAGCATGAGGAATTAAAGATTTCAACCAGGATGCCAAAGAAATGGCAGAGGCCTTCTGACCTTTCCTAGAACCGGAAAAGATAACAAATAGACTAGAAGTCTTTCGGAAAGTCTTAGTAGCTTCAACATAATATTTCAAAGCTCTAACCACATCCAAAGAATGCAATGATTTCTCCTTAGAATTCTTAGGATTAGGACATAATGAAGGAACCACAATCTCTCTACTAATGTTGTTGGAATTCACAACCTTAGGTAAAAATTCAAAAGAAGTTCGCAACACCGCCTTATCCTAATGAAAAATCAAAAAAGGAGACTCACAAGAAAGAGCAGATAATTGAGAAACTCTTCTGGCAGAAGAGATGGCCAAAAGGAACAAAACTTTCCAAGAAAGTAATTTAATGTCCAATAAATGCATAGGTTCAAACGGAGGAGCTTGAAGAGCCCCCAGAACCAAATTCAGACTCCAAGGAGGAGAAATTGACTTAATAACAGGTTTTATACGCACCAAAGCTTGTACAAAACAATGAATATCAGGAAGATAAGCAATCTTTCTGTGAAAAAGAACAGAAAGAGCAGAGATTTGTCCTTTCAAGGAACTTGCAGACAAACCTTTATCCAAACCATCCTGAAGAAACTGTAAAATTCTTGGAATTCTAAAAGAATGCCAGGAAAAATGATGAAAAAGACACCAAGAAATATAAGTCTTCCAGACTCTATAATATATCTCCCTAGATACAGATTTACGAGCCTGTAACATAGTATTAATCACAGAGTCAGAGAAACCTCTTTGACTAAGAATCAAGCGTTCAATCTCCATACCTTTAAATTTAAGGATTTGAGATCCTGATGGAAAAAAGGACCTTGAGACAGAAGGTCTGGCCTTAACGGAAGAGTCCACGGTTGGCAAGAAGCCATCCGGACAAGATCCGCATACCAAAACCTGTGAGGCCATGCTGGTGCTACCAGCAGAACAAACGAGCATTCCTTCAGAATTTTGAAGATCACTCTTGGAAGAAGAACTAGAGGCGGAAAGATATAGGCAGGATGATACTTCCAAGGAAGTGACAATGCATCCACTGCTTCCACTTGAGGATCCCTCCATCAGATCTATTTCTGGAAGCCCCCACATTTGAACAATCTGCAGAAGTACCTCTGGGTGAAGAGACCTTTCGCCCGGATGCAACGTTTGGCGACTGAGATAATCCGCTTCCCAATTGTCTATACCTGGGATATGAACCGCAGAAACTAGACAGGAGCTGGATTCCGCCCAAACCAGAATTCGAGATACTTCTTTCATAGCTAGAGGACTGTGAGTCCCTCCTTGATGATTGATGTATGCTACAGTTGTGACATTGTCTGTCTGAAAACAAATGAACGATTCTCTCTTCAGAAGAGGCCAAGACTGAAGAGCTCTGAAAATTGCACGGAGTTCCAAAATATTGATCGGTAATCTCACCTCCTGAGATTCTCAAACCCCTTGTGCCGTCAGAGACCCCCACACAGCTCCCCAACCTGTAAGACTTGCATCTGTTGAAATTACAGTCCAGGTCGGAAGAACAAAAGAAGCCCCCTGAATTAAACGATGGTGATCTGTCCACCACGTCAGAGAGTGTCGTACAATCGGCTTTAAAGATATTAATTGAGATATCTTTGTGTAATCCCTGCACCATTGGTTCAGCATACAGAGCTGAAGAGGTCGCATGTGAAAACGAGCAAAGGGGATCGCGTCCGATGCAGCAGTCATAAGACCTAGAATTTCCATGCATAAGGCTACCGAAGGGAATGATTGTGACTGAAGGTTTCGACAAGCTGATATCAATTTTAGACGTCTCTTGTCTGTCAAAGATAGAGTCATGGACACTGAATCTATCTGGAAACCCAAATAGGTTACCCTTGTCTGAGGAATCAATGAACTTTTTAGTAAATTGATCCTCCAACCATGATCTTGAAGAAACAACACAAGTCGATTCGTATGAGATTCTGCTAAATGTAAAGACTGAGCAAGTACCAAGATATCGTCCAAATAAGGAAATACCACAATACCCTGTTCTCTGATTACAGACAGAAGGGCACCGAGAACCTTTGTAAAAATTCTTGGAGCTGTTGCTAGACCAAACGGTAGAGCCACAAACTGGTAATGCTTGTCTAGGAAAGAGAATCTCAGAAACTGAAAGTGATCTGGATGAATCGGAATATGAAGATATGCATCCTGTAAATCTATTGTAGACATATAATGCCCTTGCTGAACAAAAGGCAGGATAGTCCTTACAGTTACCATTTTGAATGTTGGTATCCTTACATAACGATTCAATATCTTTAGATCCAGAACTGGTCTGAAGGAATTCTCCTTCTTTGGTACAATGAAGAGATTTGAATAAAACCCCAGCCCCCGTTCCAGAGGTGGAACTGGCATAATTACTCCAGCCAACTCTAGATCTGAAACACATTTCAGAAATGCTTGAGCCTTCGCTGGATTTACTGGGACACGGGAAAGAAAAAATCTATTTGCAGGAGGTCTTATTTTGAAGCCAATTCTGTACCCTTCTGAAACAATGTTTTGAATCCAAAGATTGTGAACGGATTTGATCCAAATTTCTTTGAAATAACGTAATCTGCCCCCTACCAGATGAGCTGGAATGAGGGCCGCACCTTCATGTGGACTTAGAAGCTGGCGTTGATTTTCTAGAAGGCTTGGATTTATTCCAGACTGGAGATGGTTTCCAAACTGATACCGCTCCTGAGGATGAAGGATCAGGTTTCTGTTCCTTGTTGTGACGAAAGGAACGAAAACGATTATTAGACCTGAATTTACCTTTAGATTTTTTATCCTGTGGTAAAAAAGTTCCTTTCCCTCCAGTAACAGTTGAAATAATAGAATCCAACTGAGAACCAAATAATTTATTACCCTGGAAAGAAAGGGAAAGCAGAGTAGACTTAGAAGACATATCAGCATTCCAAGTTTTAAGCCATAAAGCTCTTCTAGCTAAAATAGCTAGAGACATATACCTGACATCAACCCTAATGATATCAAAGATGGCATCACAAATAAAATTATTAGCATGTTGAAGAAGAATAATAATAATGCTATGAGAATTATGATCTGTTACTTGTTGCGCTAAAGCTTCCAACCAAAAAGTTGAAGCTGCAGCAACATCCGCCAAAGATATAGCAGGTCTAAGAAGATTACCTGAACACAAATAGGCTTTTCTTAGAAAGGATTCAATTTTCCTATCTAAAGGATCCTTAAAGGAAGTACCATCTGCCGTAGGAATCGTAGTACGCTTAGCAAGAGTAGAGACAGCCCCATCAACCTTAGGGATTTTGTCCCAAAACTCTAATCTGTCAGATGGCACAGGATATAAATGCTTAAAACGTTTAGAAGGAGTAAATGAATTACCCAAATTATTCCATTCCCTGGAAATTACTTCAGAAATAGTACTAGGAACAGGAAAAACTTCTGGAATAACTACAGGAGATTTAAAAACCTTATCTAAACGTTTAGATAAAGTATCAAGAGGACCAGAATCCTCAATTTCTAAAGCAATTAGAACTTCTTTAAGTAAAGAACGAATAAATTCCATTTTAAATAAATATGAAGATTTATCAGCATCAACCTCTGAAACAGAATCCTCTGAACCAGAAGAACCATTATCAGAATCAGAATGATGATGTTCATTTAAAAATTCATCTGAACAATGAGAAGTTTTAAAAGATTTTTTTATGTTTACTAGAAGGAGGAATAAAAGACAAAGCCTTCTTAATGGATTCAGAAACAAAATCTCTTATGTTATCAGGAACACTCCGAGTATTAGATGTTGACGGAACAGCAACAGGTAATGGAACTTTACTAAAGGAAATTTTATCTGCATTTATAAGTTTGTCATGACATTCAATACAAACAACAGCTGGAGGAACAGATACCAAAAGTTTACAGCAGATACACTTAGCTTTGGTAGCTCCAGCACCAGGCAGCGATTTTCCTGAAGTATCTTCTGACTCAGTTGCAACGTGGGACATCTTGCAATATGTAATAGAAAAAACAACATATAAAGCAAAATAGATCAAATTCCTTAAATGACAGTTTCAGGAATGGAAAAAAATGCCAGTGAACAAGCTTCTAGCAACCAGAAGCAATAATAATGAGACTTAAATAATGTGGAGACCAAAATGACGCCCATATTGTTTTAGTGCCAAATAAGACGCCCACATTATTTGGCGCCTAAATGCTTTTGGCGCCAAAAAAGACGCCACATCCGGAACGCCGACACTTTTGACGCAAAAAAACGTCAAAAAATGACGCAACTTCCGGCGACACGTATGACGCCGGAAACAGAAAAAAAATTTTGCGCCAAAAAAGTCAACGCCAAGAATGACGCAATAAAATGAAGCATTTTCAGCCCCCGCGAGCCTAACAGCCCACAGGGAAAAAGTCAAATTTTTAAGGTAAGAAAAAATGATTGATTCAAATGCATTATCCCAAATATGAAACTGACTGTCTGAAAATAAGGAATGTTGAACATCCTGAGTCAAGGCAAATAAATGTTTGAATACATATATTTAGAACTTTATTAAAAAAGTGCCCAACCAAAGCTTAGAGTGTCACAGAAAATAAGACTTACTTACCCCAGGACACTCATCTACATGTTGTAGAAAGCCAAACCAGAACTGAAACGAAAATCAGCAGAGGTAATGGTATATATATAAGAGTATATCGTCGATCTGAAAAGGGAGGTAAGAGATGAATCTCTACGACCGATAACAGAGAACCTATGAAATAGACCCCGTAGAAGGAGATCATTGCATTCAAATAGGCAATACTCTCCTCACATCCCTCTGACATTCACTGCACGCTGAGAGGAAAACCGGGCTCCAACCTGCTGCGGAGCACATATCAACGTAGAATCTAGGACAAACTTACTTCACCACCTCCATAGGAGGCAAAGTTTGTAAAAACTGATTTGTGGGTGTGGTGAGGGGTGTATTTATAGGCATTTTGAGGTTTGGGAAACTTTGCCCCTCCTGGTAGGAATGTATATCCCATACGTCACTAGCTCATGGACTCTTGCTAATTACATGAAAGAAATAAGGAATTGGAATAATTGTGCTTTATACAAAAAAAATCATAACCACCACAAAAAGGGTGGGCCTCATGGACTCTTGCTAATATGAAAGAAATGAATTTATCAGGTAAGTTCTTACATAAATTATGTTTTCTTTCATGTAATTAGCAAGAGTCCATGAGCTAGTGACGTATGGGATAATGAATACCCAAGATGTGGATCTTCCATGCAAGAGTCACTAGAGAGGGAGGGATAAAATAAAGACAGCCAATTCCGCTGAAAACAATCCACACCCAAAATAAAGTTTAAATCTTATAATGAAAAAAACTGAAATTATAAGCAGAAGAATCAAACTGAAACAGCTGCCTGAAGAACTTTTCTATCAAAAACTGCTTCAGAAGAAGAAAACACATCAAAATGGTAGAATTTAGTAAAAGTATGCAAAGAAGACCAAGTTGCTGCTTTGCAAATCTGATCAACCGAAGCTTCATTCCTAAACGCCCAGGAAGTAGAAACTGATCTAGTAGAATGAGTTGTAATCCTTTGAGGCGGAGTTTTACCCGACTCGACATAAGCATGATGAATCAAAGATTTCAACCAAGACGCCAAAGAAATGGCAGAGGCCTTCTGACCTTTCCTAGAACCGGAAAAGATAACAAAAAGACTAGAAGTCTTTCGGAAATTCTTAGTAGCTTCAACATAATATTTCAAAGCTCTAACTACATCCAAAGAATGCAATGATCTCTCCTTAGAATTCTTAGGATTAGGACACAATGAAGGAACCATAATTTCACTACTAATGTTGTTAGAATTCACAACCTTAAGTAAAAATTTAAAAGAAGTTCGCAACACCGCCTTATCCTGATGAAAAATCAGAAAAGGAGACTCACAAGAAAGAGCAGATAATTCAGAAACTCTTCTAGCAGAAGAGATGGCCAAAAGAAACAAAACTTTCCAAGAAAGTAATTTAATGTCCAGTGAATGCATAGGTTCAAACGGAGGAGCTTGAAGAGCCCCCAGAACCAAATTCAAACTCCAAGGAGGAGAAATTGACTTAATAACAGGTTTTATACGAACCAAAGCTTGTACAAAAGAATGAATATCAGGAAGATTAGCAATCTTTCTGTGAAAAAGAACAGAAAGAACAGAGATTTGTCCTTTCAAGGAACTTGCAGACAAACCTTTATCCAAACCATCCTGAAGAAACTGTAAAATTCTCGGAATTCTAAAAGAATGCCAGGAAAAATGATGAGAAAGACACCAAGAAATGTAAATCTTCCAGACTCGATAATATATCTTCCTAGATACAGATTTACGAGCCTGTAACATAGTATTAATCACAGAGTCAGAGAAACCTCTTTGACCGAGAATCAAGCGTTCAATCTCCATACCTTCAAATTTAAGGATTTGAGATCCTGATGGAAAAAAGGACCTTGCGACAGAAGGTCTGGTCTTAACGGAAGAGTCCACGGTTGGCAAGTGGCCATCCGGACAAGATCCGCATACCAAAACCTGTGAGGCCATGCTGGAGCCACCAGCAGAACAAACAAACATTCCTTCAGAATCTTGGAAATTACTCTTGGAAGAAGAACTAGAGGCGGAAAGATATAGGCAGGATGATACTTCCAAGGAAGTGACAATGCATCCACTGCTTCCGCCTGAGGATCCCTGGATCTGGACAGATACCTGGGAAGTTTCTTGTTTAGATGAGAAGCCATCAGATCTATTTCTGGAAGTCCCCACATTTGAACAATCTGAAGAAATACCTCTGGGTGAAGAGACCATTCGCCCGGATGTAACGTTTGGCGACTGAGATAATCCGCTTCCCAATTGTCTATACCTGGGATATGAACCGCAGAAATTAGACAGGAGCTGGATTCCGCCCATACCAGTATTCGAGATACTTCTTTCATAGCCAGAGGACTGTGAGTCCCTCCTTGATGATTGATATATGCCACAGTTGTGACATTGTCCGTCTGAAAACAAATGAACGACTCTCTCTTTAGAAGAGGCCATGTCTGAAGAGCTCTGAAAATTGCACGGAGTTCCAAAATATTGATTGGTAATCTCACCTCCTGAGATTCCCAAACCCCTTGTGCTGTCAGAGACCCCCAAACAGCTCCACAACCTGTCAAACTTGCATCTGTTGAAATCACAGTCCAGGTTGGAAGAACAAAAGAAGCCCCCTGAACTAAACGATGGTGATCTGTCCACCACGTCAGAGAGTGTCGTACAATCGGTTTTAAAGATATCAATTGAGATATCTTTGTATAATCCCTGCACCACTGGTTCAGCATACAAAGCTGAAGAGGTTGCATGTGAAAACGAGCAAAGGGGATCGCATCCGATGCAGCAGTCATAAGACCTAGAATTTCCATGCATAAGGCTACCGAAGGGAATGATTGAGACTGAAGGTTTCGACAAGCTGAAACCAATTTTAGACGTCTCTTGTCTGTCAAAGACAGAGTCATGGACACTGAATCTATCTGGAAACCTAAAAAGGTTACCCTTGTCTGAGGAATCAATGAACTTTTCGGTAAATTGATCCTCCAACCATGTTCTCGAAGAAACTATACAAGTTGATTCGTATGAGATTCTGCTAAATGTGAAGACTGAGCAAGTACCAAGATATCGTCCAAATAAGGAAATACCACAATACCCTGTTCTCTGATTACAGACAGAAGGGCACCGAGAACCTTTGTAAAAATCCTTGGAGCTGTTGCTAGGCCAAACGGCAGAGCCACAAACTGGTATTGCTTGTCTAGGAAAGAGAATCTCAGAAACTGATAGTGATCTGGATGAATCGGAATATGCAGATATGCATCCTGTAAATCTATTGTGGACATATAATGCCCTTGCTGAACAAAAGGCAGAATAGTCCTTATAGTTACCATTTTGAATGTTGGTATCCTTACATAATGATTCAATATTTTTAAATCCAGAACTGGTCTGAAGGAATTCTCCTTCTTTGGTACAATGAAGAGATTTGAGTAAAACCCCAGCCCCTGTTCCAGAACTGGAACTGGCATAATTACTCCAGCCAACTCTAGATCTGAAACACATTTCAGAAATGCTTGAGCCTTCGCTGGATTTACTGGGACACGGGAAAGAAAAAATCTTCTTGCAGGAGGCCTTATCTTGAAGCCTATTCTGTACCCTTCTGAAACAATGTTCTGAATCCAAAGATTGTGAATTGAATTGATCCAAATTTCTTTGAAAAATTGTAATCTGCTCCCTACCAGCTGGGCTGGAATGAGGGCCGCACCTTCATGTGGACTTGGGAGATGGCTTTGGCTTTCTAAAAGGCTTGGATTTATTCCAGACTGGAGATGGCTTCCAAACTGATACCGCTCTTGTGGGTGAAGGATCAGGCTTTTGTTCCTTATTGTGACGAAAGGAACGAAAACGATTATTAGATCTAAATTTACCTTTAGATTTTTTATCCTGTGGTAAAAAAGTTCCTTTCCCTCCAGTAACAGTTGAAATAATAGAATCCAACTGTGAACCAAATAATTTATTACCCTGGAAAGAAAGGGAAAGCAAAGTTGACTTAGAAGACATATCAGCATTCCAAGTTTTAAGCCATAAAGCTCTTCTAGCTAAAATAGCTAGAGACATATACCTGACATCAACCCTAATGATATCAAAGATGGCATCACAAATAAAATTATTAGCATGTTGAAGAAGATTAACAATGCTATGAGAATTATGATCTGTTACTTGTTGCGCTAAAGCTTCTAACCAAAAAGTTGAAGCTGCAGCAACATCCGCCAAAGATATAGCAGGTCTAAGAAGATTACCTGAACATAAGTAAGCTTTTCTTAGAAAGGATTCAATTTTCCTATCTAAAGGATCTTTAAAGGAAGTACTATCTGCCGTAGGAATAGTAGTACGTTTAGCAAGAGTAGAGATAGCCCCATCAACCTTAGGGATTTTGTCCCAAAACTCTAATCTGTCAGATGGCACAGGTTATATTTGCTTAAAACGTTTAGAAGGAGTAAATGAATTACCCAAATTATTCCATTCCCTGGAGATTACTTCAGAAATAGCATCAGGGACCGGAAAAACTTCTGGAATAACTACAGGAGATTTAAAAACCTTATTTAAACGTTTAGATTTAGTATCAAGAGGACCAGAATAATCTATTTCTAATGCAATTAAGACTTCTTTAAGTAAAGAACGAATAAATTCCATCTTGAACAAATATGAAGATTTATCAGCATCAACCTCTGAAACAGAATCCTCTGAACCAGAGGAATCATTATCAGAATCAGAATGATGATGTTCATTTAAAAATTCATCTGAAAAATGAGAAGTTTTAAAAGACCTTTTACGTTTACTAGAAGGAGGAATAACAGACATAGCCTTCTTAATGGATTTAGAAACAAAATCTCTTATGTTAACAGGAACACACTGAGTATTAGATGTTGATGGAACAACAACAGGTAATGTAACATTACTAAAGGAAATATTATCTGCATTAACAAGTTTGTCATGACATTCATTACAAACAACAGCTGGAGGAACAGATACCACAAGTTTACAGCAAATACACTTAACTTTGGTAGATCCAGCATCAGGCAGCGATTTTCCAGAAGTTTCTTCTGATTCAGGGTCAATCTGGGACATCTTGCAATATGTAATAGAAAAAACAACATATAAAGCAAAATTGATCAAATTCCTTAAATGACAGTTTCAGGAATGGGAAAAAATGCCAGAGAACAAGCTTCTAGCAACCAGAAGCAATAAACAATGAGACTTAAATAATGTGGAGACAATAATGACGCCCATATTTTTTAGTGCCAAAAAAGACGCCCACATTATTTGGCGCCTAAATGCTTTTGGCGGCAAAAATGACGCCACATCCGGTAACGCCGACACTTTTGGCGCAAAAACGTCAAAAAATTACGCAACTTCCGGTGACACGTATGACGCCGGAAATAACAAAGAAAAATTTTTTTTGCGCCAAAAAAGTCCGCGCCAAGAATGGCGCAATAAAATGAAGCATTTTCAGCCCCCGCGAGCCTAACAGCCCACAGGGAAAAAAGTCAAATTTTAAGGTAAGAAAAAAATTGATTATTCAAATGCATTATCCCAAATAATGAAACTGACTGTCTGAAATAAGGAATATTGAACATCCTGAATCAAGGCAAATAAATGTTTAAACACAAATATTTAGAACTTTATATAAAAGTGCCCAACCATAGCTTAGAGTGTCCCAAAAATAAGACTTACTTACCCCAGGACACTCATCTACATGTAGTAGAAAGCCAAACCAGTACTGAAACGAGAATCAGTAGAGGTAATGGTATATATATATATATATATATAAGAGTATATCGTCGATCTGAAAAGGGAGGTAAGAGATTAATCTCTACGACCGATAACAGAGAACCCATGAAATAAACCCTGTAGAAGGAGATCATTGAATTCAAATAGGCAATACTCTCTTCACATCCCTCTGACATTCACTGCACGCTGAGAGGAAAACCGGGCTCCAACCTGCTGCGGAGCGCATATCAACGTAGAATCTAGCACAAACTTACTTCACCACCTCCACAGGAGGCAAAGTTTGTAAAACTGATTTGTGGGTGTGGTGAGGGGTGTATTTATAGGCATTTTGAGGTTTGGGAAACTTTGCCCCTCCTGGTAGCAATGTATATCGCATACGTCACTAGCTCATGGACTTTTGCTAATTACATGAAAGAAATGAAGATTTATTATATAGAGCGCAGGAAAGGGAAGAAAGTGAGATTAAGATTTTAACTAGCAAAAACACTATCAACTTTTTATTAGTACATATTTAATTTAAGATATGCAAATAGTGACCCTAGCTGGTTACTTTTTATTTAAATTTGACATGTGAAATACAAGGTTGCATAATTTGAATAGATAATACCTTCTCTTTGATCTTTTCTGAAGATGCAGTCATGGTTTGTTTAAATTCTGGAGCTACAACATTCTGCACAGGGTCAGCTTCAAGAACAGAACACATGAACTGTTTGGTCTTCTCAAAAGAGTAGCTGTGGGGAAAAAAAAAAAAAGAGAATACTACTCTATGGATTTATTAAATACTGACACGAGATTATGGTATTCTGCATTTAAATAATATTGAAAACTAATGTTTGATTTGACAACTAGCAAAATTGTTTTTATACATGCATATACTTATTTAAACATATACAGACAGAGGCATGGAAAATGAGAAGATTGTTAGCAGATGAGCGGAAAGTCTACAGAATCATGAAGGTTAAGCTTGCCAGACAGTTTGTTTCAAGTGTTCAAAAAATGTATATATTTACTTCTTAAAGTGACAGTCAAGTCCAAAATAGGGAATGTAATTTTAAACAACTTTCTAATTTACTTTTATCACCAATTTTGCTCTGTTCTGTTGGTATTCTTATTTGAAATCTAAACCTAGGAGGTTCATATGCTAATTTTTTAGAGCTTGAAGACTGCCTCTAATCTAAATGCATTTTGACCATTAGAGGGCAGTTTATGTGTTTCATATAGATCACATTGAGCTCATGCATGTGAAGTTACCCTGGAGTGAGCACTGCTTGGCTACAATGCAAGTCTGCAAGTTTGCAGAAGCTTATATACAAGGTAATCACAGAGGTAAAAAGTGTATTTCTATAACTGTGTTCGTTAAGCAAAACTGGGGAATGGGTAATAAAGGGATTATCTTTCTTTTTAAACAAAAAAAATTCTGGTGTTGACTGTCCCTTTAAGTAAAATGTATACTCACAGGTAAAAATTGGAAGGGATGTCTATTTACCTAATCTAACAATATTGTAAAATTAATAATTATTTGGCCAAAAATAGCGGTGCCTGCTGGAACTCAAGGCAGGAGAAACCACCACAGCCTAATTCCAGCAGCTAAATGCCCATGACAGCAATCCTCTTTACATGTATTTCATCGATCTTCTGCAACTAACACTGGAGAAGAGACTCTGGACAGAAGAGTATAACTTCCCTAGGGTCATAGTACAAATACATACAGAAAGATAATAATAAAGAACAAGAGGGGGCGCCTCATGTGTGCATCAATATATACATATATGTGAAATCAAAGAAAAAATGCCAAATGGGTACTCACAATTGGCCCAAGTACACCTATGTACTAGTAGGAGCTTGCTGGTATCTTCAGGTGTACCAGCTAAACCTCTCCAGGTGCAGAGTAGATAGTGCAGGGGGATCTTTGTCACAATATGTGCTGATGGATAGAAGCAGTGTATAAAACTGCTATAGAAGGTAATGAACCAAAGCTTGCATAAAACAAGTTCAGTTTATTAAAACAAATGTTGATAAGTTTAAAACAATAGCAAGCAAAATTTAAAATCATGCAACGCGTTTCTCAACCTAGCATGGGTTGTTTCATCAGGCATAGTGATCCTTCTAACTGACAATCCATTTAAACAGAGCTTGATCCAATAGTAAATCAGGACACACCCCTAGTGGGCGTTAATAATCTTGTTATTAATTAGTGTATAACAGGTTAATAACATAAACATAATTTATGTAAGAACTTACCTGATAAATTCATTTCTTTCATATTGGCAAGAGTCCATGAGCTAGTGACGTATGGGATATACATTCCTACCAGGAGGGGCAAAGTTTCCCAAACCTCAAAATGCCTATAAATACACCCCTCACCACACCCACAATTCAGTTTAACGAATAGCCAAGAAGTGGGGTGATAAGAAAGGAGCGAAAGCATTAAACAAGGAATTCGAATAATTGTGCTTTATACAAAAAAATCATAACCACCACAAAAAGGGTGGGCCTCATGGACTCTTGCCAATATGAAAGAAATGAATTTATCAGGTAAGTTCTTACATAAATTATGTTTTCTTTCATGTAATTGGCAAGAGTTCATGAGCTAGTGACGTATGGGATAGCAGATACCCAAGATGTGGAACTTCCACGCAAGAGTCACTAGAGAGGGAGGGATTAAATAAAGACAGCCAATTCCGCTGAAAAAATAATCCATAACCCAAATCAAAAAGTTTTAATCTTAATATGAAAAAAACTGAAATTATAAGCAGAAGAATCAAACTGAAACAGCTGCCTGAAGTACTTTTCTACCAAAAACTGCTTCAGAAGAAGAAAAAACATCAAAATGGTAGAATTTAGTAAAAGTATGCAAAGAAGACCAAGTTGCTGCTTTGCAAATCTGATCAACAGAAGCTTCATTCTTAAAAGCCCAGGAAGTAGAAACTGACCTAGTAGAATGAGCCGTAATCCTTTGAGGCGGGGATCTACCCGACTCCACATAAGCATGATGAATCAAAGACTTTAACCAAGATGCCAAAGAAATGGCAGAAGCCTTCTGACCATTCCTAGAACCAGAAAAGACAACAAATAGACTAGAAGTCTTCCTGAAATCTTTAGTAGCTTCAACATAATATTTCAAAACTCTAACTACATCCAAAGAATGTAAAGATCTCTCCAGAGAATTCTTAGGATTAGGACACACAGAAGGGACAACAATTTCTCTACTAATGTTGTTAGAATTCACAACTTTAGGTAAAAAATTAAATGAAGTCTGCAACACTGCCTTATCCTGATGAAAGAAAGTGATTCACAAGAAAGAGCAGATAACTCAGAAACTCTTCTAGCAGAAGAGATGGCCAAAAGGAATAAAACTTTCCAAGAAAGTAATTTAATATCCAGAGAATGCATAGGTTCAAACGGAGGAGCCTGTAAAGCCCTCAGAACCAAATTAAGACTCCAAGGAGGAGAAATTGACTTAATGACAGGCTTTATACGAACCAAAGCCTGTACAAAACAATGAATATCAGGATAATTAGCAATCTTTCTGTGAAAAAGTACAGAAAGAGCAGAGATTTGTCCTTTCAAGGAACTTGCAGACAAACCTTTTTCCAAACCATCCTGAAGAAACTGTAAAATTCTAGGAATTCTAAAAGAATGCCAAGAGAATTTATGTGAAGAACACCAAGAAATGTAAGTCTTTCAGACTCGGTAATAGATCTTTCTAGACACAGATTTACGAGCCGGTAACATAGTATTAATCACTGAATCAGAGAAACCTCTATGACTAAGAATCAAGCGTTCAATCTCCATACCTTCAAATTTAATGATTTGAGATCCTGATGGAAAAATGGGCCTTGAGATAGAAGGTCTGGCCCAAGGTTGGCAACTGGCCATCTGAACGAGATCCGCATACCAAAACCTGTGTGGCCATGCTGGAGCCACCAGCAGTACAAACGAATGCTCCATAAGGATTTTGGAAATCACTTTTGGAAGAAGAACTAGAGGCGGAAAGATATAAGCAGGTTAATAATTCCAAGGAAATGACAACGCGTCCACCGCTTCCGCCTGAGGATCCCTGGATCTGGACAGATACCTGGGAAGTTTCTTGTTTAGATGAGAGGCCATCAGATCTATTTCTGGAAGTCCCCAGATTTGAACAATCTGAAGAAATACCTCTGGGTGAAGAGACCATTCGCCCGGATGTAACGTCTGGCGACTGAGATAATCTGCTTCCCAATTGTCTATACCTGGGATGTGAACCACAGAGATTAGACAGAAGCTGGATTCCGCCCATACAAGTATCCAAGATACTTCTTTCATAGCCTGAGGACTTTGAGTCCCCCCTTGATGATTAACATATGCCACGGTTGTGACATTGTCTGTCTGAAAACAAATGAACGATTCTCTCTTCAGAAGAGACCAGAACTGAAGAGCTCTGAAAATCGCACGGAGTTCCAAAATGTTGATTGGTAATCTCGCCTCCTGAGATTCCCAAACCCCCTGCGCTGTCAGAGATCCCCATACAGCTCCCCAACCTGAAAGACTCGCATCTGTTGAGATCACAGTCCAGGTTGGACGAACAAATGAGGCCCCTTTAATTAAACGATGGTGATCCAACCACCAAGTCAGAGAAGATCGAACATTGGGATTTAAGGATATTAATTGTGATATCTTTGTATAATCCCTGCACCATTGGTTCAGCATACAAAGCTGGAGAGGTCTCATGTGAAAACGAGCAAAAGGGATCGCGTCCGATGCAGCAGTCATGAGACCTAGAATTTCCATGCACAAAGCTACCGAAGGGAATGATTGAGACTGAAGGTTTCGACAAGCTGAAACTAATTTCAGACGTCTCTTTTCTGTTAGAGACAAAGTCATGGACACTGAATCTATTTGGAAACCCAAAAAGGTTACCCTTGTCTGAGGAATCAAATAACTCTTTCCAACCAGAAAGTGGAAGCTGCAGCAACATCAGCCAAAGAAATAGCAGGTCTAAGATTACCTGAACATAAATAAGCCTTCCTTAGAAAGGATTCAAGCTTCCTATCTAAAGGATCCTTAAAAGAAGTACTATCTGCCGTAGGAATAGTAGTACGTTTAGCAAGAGTAAAGATAGCCCCATCAACTTTGGGGATTTTTTCCCAAAACTCTAATCTATCAGATGGCAACGGGTACAATTTCTTAAACCTTGGAGAAAAAGTAAATGAAGTACCCAGACTATTCCATTCCCTAGAAATTACTTCTGAAATAGCATCAGGAACTGGAAAAACTTCTGGAATAACTACATGAGGTTTAAAAACTGAATTTAAATGCTTATTAGTTTTAATATCAAGAGGACTAGACTCCTCCATATCTAATGCAATCAACACTTCTTTAAGTAAAGAACGAATAAACTCCATCTTAAACAAATATGAAGTTTATCAGTGTCAATATCTGAGGCAGAATCTTCTGAACCAGATAGATCCTCATCAGAAATAGATAAGTCAGAATGATGGCAGTCATTTAAAAATTCATCTGAAATATGAGAAGTTTTAAAAGACCTCTTACGTTTACTAGAAGGAGGAATAACAGACAGAGCCTTCCGAATAGAATTAGAAACAAATTCTTTTACATTAACAGGAACATCCTGAACATTAGATGTTGAAGGAACAACAGGTAATGGATTATTACTAATGGAAATATTATCTGCGTTTGATAGTTTATCATGACATCTAACACAAACTACAGCCGGAGGAACAGTTACCAAAAGTTTACAACAAATGCACTTATCTTTGGTAGAACCGACATCAGGCAGCGTCTTTCCAGAAGTAGATTCTGATCCAGGGTCAGGTAGTGACATCTTGCAATATGTAATAGAAAAAACAACATATAAAGCAAAATTATCAAATTCCTTAAATGACAGTTTCAGGAATGGGAAAAAATGCAAAACAAAACAAGCCTCTAGAAACCAGAAGCAACTAAAAAGTGAGACTGAAATAATGTGAAAAAAACTGGTGCTAAGTATGACGCCCACATTTTTGGCGCCAAGTATAACGCACACATTTTTTGGCGCCAAGAATGACGCCCATATTTTTTGGCGCCAAAATGTCCGCAACACACATACGTCAAAAAATGATGCAATCACGTGAAAACTTCCGGCGTCAACTATGACGCCGGAAATGATGACATTTTTGCGGCAAAAAAGTCTTGCGCCAAGAATGACGCAATAAATTGAAGCATTTTCTGCACCCGCGAGCCTAACAGCCCGCAATTTAGAAAAAAAGTCAATTGAAAATTGAAATTTTTAAGATAAGAAAAAATATAATTCATATGCATTTTCCCAAAAAAATGAAACTGACAGTCTGAAAGAAGGAATACTGATTATCCTGAATCATGGCAAATATAAGTTTAACACATATATTTAAAATTTAACATATAAAGTGCTCAACCATACCTTAGAGTGTCACAAAAAATAAGACTTTCTTACCCTAAGACACTCATCTACATATAGTAGATAGCCAAACCAGTACTGAAACGAGAATCAGTAGAGGTAATGGTATATAAGAGTATATCGTCTATCTGAAAAGGGAGGTAGGAGAAGAAAACCTATGAAACCTATGAAATAGATCCCCTAGAGGAAGACCATGGTATTCAAATAG
This sequence comes from Bombina bombina, assembly GCF_027579735.1. NCBI lineage: Eukaryota > Metazoa > Chordata > Amphibia > Anura > Bombinatoridae > Bombina > Bombina bombina. The sequence goes on from NC_069500.1 coordinate 1,245,056,160, forward strand.
GCAATACTCTCTTCACATCCCTCTGACATTCACTGCACTCTGAGAGGAAAACCGGGCTTCAGCCTGCTGCGAAGCGCATATCAACGTAGAAATCTAGCACAAACTTACTTCACCACCTCCATGGGAGGCAAAGTTTGTAAAACTGAATTGTGGGTGTGGTGAGGGGTGTATTTATAGGTATTTTGAGGTTTGGGAAACTTTGCCCCTCCTGGTAGGAATGTATATCCCATACGTCACTAGCTCATGGACTCTTGCCAATTACATGAAAGAAAAACATAATTTATGTAAGAACTTACCTGATAAATTCATTTCTTTCATATTAGCAAGAGTCCATGAGCTAGTGACGTATGGGATATACATTCCTACCAGGAGGGGCAAAGTTTCCCAAACCTCAAAATGCCTACAAATACACCCATCACCACACCCACAAATCAGATTAACGAATAGCCAAGAAGTGGGGTGATAAGAAAAAAGTGCGAAAGCATAAAAAAATAAGGAATTGGAATAGTTGTGCTTTATACAAAAAAATCATAATCACCACAAAAAAAGGGTGGGTCTCATGGACTCTTGCTAATATGAAAGAAATGAATTTATCAGGTAAGTTCTTACATAAATTATGTTTTCTTTCATGTAATTAGCAAGAGTCCATGAGCTAGTGACGTATGGGATAATAAATACCCAAGATGTGGAACTTCCACGCAAGAGTCACTAGAGAGGGAGGGATAAAATAAAGACAGCCAATTCCGCTGAAAAATAATCCACACCCCAAATAAAGTTTAAATCTTATAATGAAAAAAACTGAAATTATAAGCAGAAGAATCAAACTGAAACAGCTGCCTGAAGTACTTTTCTACCAAAAACTGCTTCAGAAGAAGAAAACACATCAAAATGGTAGAATTTAGTAAAAGTATGCAAAGAAGACCAAGTTGCTGCTTTGCAAATCTGATCAACCGATAAACGCCCAGGAAGTAGAAACTGACCTAGTAGAATGAGCTGTAATCCTTTGAGGCGGAGTTCTACCCGACTCAACATAAGCATGATGAATCAAAGACTTTAACCAGGACGCCAAAGAAATGGCAGAGGCCTTCTGACCTTTCCTAGAACCAGAAAAGATAACAAATAGACTAGAAGTCTTTCGGAAATCTTTAGTAGCTTCAACATAATATTTCAAAGCTCTTACCACATCCAAAGAATGTAACGATCTTTCCTTAGAATTCTTCGGATTATGACACAATGAAGGAACCACAATTTCTCTACTAATGTTGTTAGAATTCACAACCTTAGGCAAAAATTTAAATGAAGTCCGCAACACTGCCTTATCCTGATGAAAAATCAGAAAAGGAGATACACAAGAAAGAGCAGATAACTCAGAAACTCTTCTAGCAGAAGAGATGGCCAAAAGAAACAAAACTTTCCAAGAAAGTAATTTAATATCCAGAGAATGCATAGGTTCAAAAGGAGGAGCTTGAAGAGCTCCCAGAACCAAATTTAAACTCCAAGGAGGAGAAATTGACTTAATGACAGGTTTGATACGAACCAAAGCCTGTACAAAACAATGAATATCAGGAAGATTAGCAATCTTTCTGTGAAACAACACAGAAAGAGCAGAAATGTGTCCTTTCAAGGAACTTGCAGACAAACCTTTATCCAGACCATCCTGAAGAAACTGTAAAATTATAGGAATTCTAAAAGAATGCCAGGAAAATTGATGAGAAGAACACCAAGAAATGTAAGTCTTTCAGACTCGGTAATAGATCTTTCTAGACACAGATTTACGAGCCTGTAACATAGTATTAATTACGGAGTCAGAGAAACCTCTATGACTGAGAATCAAGCGTTCAATCTCCATACCTTCAAATTTAAGGATTTGAGATACTGATGGAAAAATGGACCTTGAGATAGAAGGTCTGGTCTTAATGGAAGAGTCCAAGGTTGGCAAAAAGCCATCCGAACAAGATCCGCATACCAAAACCTGTGAGGCCATGCTGGAGCCACCAGCAGTACAAACGAACGCTCCTTTAGAATCTTGGAAATCACTCTTGGAAGAAGAACTAGAGGCGGAAAGATACAGGCAGGATGATACTTCCAAGGAAGCGACAATGCATCCACTGCCTCCGCCTGAGGATCCCTGGATCTGGACAGATACCTGGGAAGTTTCTTGTTTAGATGAGAAGCCATCAGATCTATTTCTGGAAGACCCCAGATTTGAACAATCTGAAGAAATACCTCTGGGTGAAGAGACCATTCGCTTCCCAATTGTCTACACCTGGGATGTGAACCGCAGAGATTAGATAGGAGCTGGATTCCGCCCATACAAGTATCCGAGATACTTCTTTCATAGCCAGAGGACTGTGAGTCCCCCCTTGATGATTGACATATGCCACGGTTGTGACATTGTCCGTCTGAAAACAAATGAACGATTCTCTCTTCAGAAGAGGCCACGACTGAAGAGCTCTGAAAATCGTTCCAAAATGTTGATTGGTAATCTCGCCTCCTGAGATTCCCAAACCCCCTGCGCTGTCAGAGACCCCCATACAGCTCCCCAACCTGTCAGACTCGCATCTGTTGAGATCACAGTCCAGGTTGGAAGAACAAAAGAAGCCCCTTGAACTAAACGATGGTGATCTGTCCACCACGTCAGAGAGTGTCGTACAATCGGATTTAAAGATATTAACTGTGATATCTTTGTATAATCCCTGCACCACTGGTTCAGCATACAGAGCTGAAGAGGTCGCATGTGAAAACGAGCAAAGGGGATCGCGTCCGATGCAGCAGTCATAAGACCTAGAATTTCCATGCATAAAGCTACCGAAGGGAATGATTGAAACTGAAGGTTTCGACGGGCTGAAATTAATTTCAGACGTCTCTTGTCCGTCAGAGACAAAGTCATGGACACTGAATCTATTTAGAAACCTAAAAAGGTTACCCTTGTCTGAGGAATCAATGAACTCTTTGGTAAATTGATCCTCCAACCATGTTCTTGAAGAAACGACACAAGTCGATTCGTATGAGATTCTGCTAAATGTGAAGACTGAGCAAGTGCCAAGATATCGTCCAAATAAGGAAATACCACAATACCCTGTTCTCTGATTACAGATAGAAGGGCACCAAGAACCTTTGAAAAAATCCTTGGAGCCATTGCTAGGCCGAACGGCAGAGCCACAAATTGGTAATGCTTGTCTAGAAAAGAGAATCTCAGAAACTGAAAGTGATCTGGATGAATCGGAATATGCAGATATGAATCTTGCAAATCTATTGTGGACATATAATGCCCTTGCTGAACAAAAGGCAGAATAGTCCTTATAGTTACCATTTTGAATGTTGGTATCCTTACATAACGATTCAATATTTTTAAATCCAGAACTGGTCTGAAGGAATTCTGCTTCTTTGGTACAATAAATAGATCTGAGTAAAACCTCAGACCCTGTTCCAGAATTGGAACAGGCACAATTACTCCAGCCAACTCTAGATCTGAAACACATTTCAGAAACGCCTGAGCCTTCACTGGATTTATTGGAATGCGAGAAAGAAAAAATCTTCTTGCAGGTGGCCTTACCTTGAAACCTATTCTGTACCCTTGTGAAACAATGTTCTGAATCCAAAGACTGTGAATCGAATTGATCCAAATTTGTTTGAAAAATCGTAATCTGCCCCCTACCAGCTGCGCTGGAATGAGGGCCGCACCTTCATGTGGACTTGGGAGCTGGCTTTGGCTTTCTAAAAGGCTTGGATTTATTCCAGACTGGAGAAGGTTTCCAAACAGAAACCGTTCCTTTAGGGGAAGGATCAGGCTTTTGTTCCTTATTCTGACGAAAGGAACGAAAACGATTAGCAGCCCTATATTTACCTTTAGATTTTTTATCCTGAGGTAAAAAAGTTCCTTTCCCCCCAGTAACAGTTGAAATAATAGAATCCAACTGGGAACCAAACAATTTATTACCTTGGAAAGAAAGGGAAAGTAAAGTTGACTTAGAAGTCATATCAGCATTCCAAGTTTTAAGCCATAAAGCTCTTCTAGCTAGAATAGCTAAAGACATATACCTGACATCAACTCTAATGATATCAAAGATGGCATCACAAATAAAGTTATTAGCATGTTGAAGAAGTTTAACAATGCTATGAGTATTATGATCTGACACTTGTTGTGCCAAAGCCTCCAACCAAAAAGTGGAAGCTGCAGCAACATCAGCCAAAGAAATAGCAGGCATAAGAAGATTACCTGAGCATAAATAAGCTTTCCTTAGAAAGGATTCAATCTTCCTATCTAAAGGATCCTTAAAGGAAGTACTATCTGCCGTAGGAATAGTAGTACGCTTAGCAAGAGTAGAGATAGACCCATCAACTTTAGGGATTTTGTCCCAAAACTCTAATCTGTCAGATGACACAGGATACAATTTCTTAAATCTTTTAGAAGGAGTAAAAGAATTACCCAGATTATTCCATTCCCTAGAAATTACTTCAGAAATAGCATCAGGGACAGGAAAAACTTCCGGAATAACTATAGGAGGTTTAAAAACCGAATTTAAACGCTTAGTAGATTTAATATCAAGAGGACTAGAATCCTCCATTTCTAATGCGATTAACACTTCTTTAAGTAAAGAACGAATAAATTCCATTTTAAATAATTATGAAGATTTATCAGTGTCAATATCTGAGACTGAATCCTCTGAACCAGAAAAATCCTCATCAGAAACAGACAAATCAGAATGATGATGTTCATTTAAAAATTCATCAGAAAAATGAGAAGTTTTAAAAGACCTTTTACGCTTACTGGAAGGAGAAATAACAGACATAGCCTTCCTAATAGATTTAGAAACAAAATCTCTTATATTAACAGGAACATCCTGAGTATTAGATGTTGATGGAACAGCAACAGGTAATGGAATATTACTAATGGAAATTTTATCTGCATTAGCAAGTTTATCATGACATTCATCACAAACTACAGCCGGAGGGACAGTTACCACAAGTTTACAACAAATGCACTTAACTTTGGTAGAACCAGCATCAGGCAGCATTTTTCCAGAAGTAGCTTCTGATCCAGGGTCAATCTGAGACATCTTGCAAATATGTAAGAGAAAAAACAACATATAAAGCAAAATCTATCAAATTCCTTAAATGACAGTTTCAGTAATGGGAAAAAATGCCAATGAACAAGCCTCTAGTAACCAGAAGCAAAAGAAAAATGAGACTTAAATAATGAGAAAAAAAGGTGGAGACAATAATGACGCCCACATTTTTTAACGTCAAAAAAATTACGCAATCACGAACAACTTCCGGCGACAAGTATGACGCCGGAAATGACGAAGAAATTTTTTGCGCCAAAAAAGTCTGCGCCAAAAATTACGCAATAAAAAACATAATTTATGCTTACCTGATAAATTCCTTTCTTCTGTTGTGTGATCAGTCCACGGGTCATCATTACTTCTGGGATATAACTCCTCCCCAACAGGAAATGCAAGAGGATTCACCCAGCAGAGCTGCACATAGCTCCTCCCCTCTACGTCAGTCCCAGTCATTCGACCAAGAATCAACGAGAAAGGAGTAACCAAGGGTGAAGTGGTGACTGGAGTATAATTTAAAAAATATTTACCTGCCTTAAAACAGGGCGGGCCGTGGACTGATCACACAACAGAAGAAAGGAATTTATCAGGTAAGCATAAATTATGTTTTCTTCTGTTATGTGTGATCAGTCCACGGGTCATCATTACTTCTGGGATACCAATACCAAAGCAAAAGTACACGGATGACGGGAGGGATAGGCAGGCTCATTATACAGAAGGAACCACTGCCTGAAGAACCTTTCTCCCAAAAATAGCCTCCGAAGAAGCAAAAGTGTCAAATTTGTAAAATTTGGAAAAAGTATGAAGCGAAGACCAAGTTGCAGCCTTGCAAATCTGTTCAACAGAGGCCTCATTCTTAAAGGCCCAAGTGGAAGCCACAGCTCTAGTGGAGTGGGCTGTAATTCTTTCAGGAGGCTGCTGTCCAGCAGTCTCATAGGCTAAACGTATTATGCTACGAAGCCAAAAAGAGAGAGAGGTAGCAGAAGCTTTTTGACCTCTCCTCTGTCCAGAATAAACGACAAACAGGGAAGAAGTTTGGCGAAAATCTTTAGTTGCCTGCAAGTAGAACTTGAGGGCACGAACTACATCCAGATTGTGTAGAAGACGTTCCTTCTTTGAAGAAGGATTTGGACACAAGGATGGAACAACAATCTCTTGATTGATATTCCTGTTAGTGACTACCTTAGGTAAGAACCCAGGTTTAGTACGCAGAACTACCTTGTCTGAGTGAAAAATCAGATAAGGAGAATCACAATGTAAGGCTGATAACTCAGAGACTCTTCGAGCCGAGGAAATAGCCATTAAAAACAGAACTTTCCAAGATAACAATTTTATATCAATGGAATGAAGGGGTTCAAACGGAACACCTTGTAAAACGTTAAGAACTAAGTTTAAACTCCATGGCGGAGCAACAGCTTTAAACACAGGCTTGATCCTAGCTAAAGCCTGACAAAAAGCCTGGACGTCTGGATTTTCTGACAGACGCCTGTGTAACAAGATGGACAGAGCTGAAATCTGTCCCTTTAATGAACTAGCTGATAAACCCTTTTCTAAACCTTCTTGTAGAAAAGACAATATCCTAGCGATCCTAACCTTACTCCAGGAGTAACCTTTGGATTCGCACCAGTATAGGTATTTACGCCATATTTTATGGTAAATCCTTCTGGTAACAGGCTTCCTAGCCTGTATCAGGGTATCAATAACCGACTCCGAAAAACCACGTTTTGATAAAATCAAGCGTTCAATTTCCAAGCAGTCAGCTTCAGAGAAGTTAGATTTTGATGTTTGAATGGACCCTGTATCAGAAGGTCCTGTCTTAGAGGTAGAGACCAAGGCGGACAGGATGACATGTCCACTAGATCTGCATACCAAGTCCTGCGTGGCCATGCAGGCGCTATTAGAATCACTGATGCTCTCTCCTGTTTGATTTTGGCAATCAATCGAGGAAGCAGCGGGAAGGGTGGAAACACATAAGCCATCCCGAAGTTCCAAGGTGCTGTCAAAGCATCTATCAGAACCGCTCCCGGATCCCTGGATCTGGACCCGTAGTGAGGAAGTTTGGCGTTCTGGCGAGACGCCATGAGATCTATCTCTGGTTTGCCCCAACGTCGAAGTATTTGGGCAAAGACCTCCGGATGAAGTTCCCACTCCCCCGGATGAAAAGTCTGGCGACTCAAGAAATCCGCCTCCCAGTTCTCCACTCCCGGGATGTGGATTGCTGACAGGTGGCAAGAGTGAGACTCTGCCCAGCGAATTATCTTTGATACTTCCATCATTGCTAGGGAGCTTCTTGTCCCTCCCTGATGGTTGATGTAAGCTACAGTCGTGATGTTGTCCGACTGAAACCTGATGAACCCCCGAGTTGTTAATTGGGGCCAAGCCAGAAGGGCATTGAGAACTGCTCTCAATTCCAGAATGTTTATTGGAAGGAGACTCTCCTCCTGATTCCATAGTCCCTGAGCCTTCAGAGAATTCCAGACAGCGCCCCAACCTAGTAGGCTGGCGTCTGTTGTTACAATTGTCCAGTCTGGCCTGCTGAATGGCATCCCCCTGGACAGGTGTGGCCGATAAAGCCACCATAGAAGAGAATTTCTGGTCTCTTGATTCAGATTCAGAGTAGGGGACAAATCTGAGTAATCCCCATTCCACTGACTTAGCATGCACAATTGCAGCGGTCTGAGGTGTAGGCGTGCAAAAGGTACTATGTCCATTGCCGCTACCATTAAGCCGATCACCTCCATGCATTGAGCTACTGACGGGTGTTGAATGGAATGAAGGACACGGCATGCATTTTGAAGCTTTGTTAACCTGTCTTCTGTCAGGTAAATCTTCATTTCTACAGAATCTATAAGAGTCCCCAAGAATGGAACTCTTGTGAGAGGAAAAAGAGAACTCTTCTTTTCGTTCACTTTCCATCCATGCGACCTTAGAAATGCCAGAACTAACTCTGTATGAGACTTGGCAGTCTGAAAGCTTGAAGCTTGTATTAGAATGTCGTCTAGGTACGGAGCTACCGAAATCCCTCGCGGTCTTAGTACCGCCAGAAGGGCACCCAGAACCTTTGTGAAGATTCTTGGAGCCGTAGCCAATCCGAATGGAAGAGCTACAAACTGGTAGTGCCTGTCTAAGAAGGCAAACCTTAGATACCGGTGATGATCTTTGTGGATCGGTATGTGAAGGTAAGCATCTTTTAAATCCACTGTGGTCATGTACTGACCCTTTTGGATCATGGGTAAGATTGTCCGAATAGTTTCCATTTTGAAGGATGGAACTCTTAGGAATTTGTTTAGAATCTTTAAATCTAAGATTGGCCTGAAAGTTCCCTCTTTTTTGGGAACCACAAACAGGTTTGAGTAGAACCCTTGTCCTTGTTCCGACCGCGGAACCGGATGGATCACTCCCATTAATAACAGATCTTGTACACAGCGTAGAAACGCCTCTTTCTTTATCTGGTTTGTTGACAACCTTGACAGATGAAATCTCCCTCTTGGGGGAGATAATTTGAAGTCTAGAAGGTATCCCTGAGATATGATCTCTAGTGCCCAGGGATCCTGAACATCTCTTGCCCAGGCCTGGGCGAAGAGAGAAAGTCTGCCCCCCACTAGATCCGGTCCCGGATCGGGGGCTCTCGATTCATGCTGTCTTTGGGGCAGCAGCAGGTTTCCTGGCCTGCTTGCTCTTGTTCCAGGACTGGTTAGGCTTCCAGCCTTGCCTGTAACGAGCAACGGCTCCCTCCTGTTTTGGTGCAGTGGAGGTTGATGCTGCTCCTGTTTTGAAATTCCGAAAGGGACGAAAATTAGACTGTCTAGCCTTAGCTTTGGCTTTGTCTTGAGGTAGGGCGTGGCCCTTACCTCCTGTAATGTCAGCGATAATTTCTTTCAAACCGGGCCCAAATAAAGACTGCCCCTTGAAAGGTATATTAAGTAATTTGGACTTAGAAGTAACATCGGCTGACCAGGATTTTAGCCACAGCGCCCTACGTGCCTGTATGGCGAATCCTGAGTTCTTAGCCGTAAGTTTGGTTAAATGTACTACGGCCTCCGAAATGAAAGAATTAGCTAGTTTAAGGACTCTAAGCCTGTCCGTAATGTCGTCTAGCGTAGATGAACTAAGGTTCTCTTCCAGAGACTCAATCCAAAATGCTGCCGCAGCCGTAATCGGCGCGATACATGCAAGGGGTTGCAATATAAAACCTTGTTGAACAAACATTTTCTTAAGGTAACCCTCTAATTTTTTATCCATTGGATCTGAAAAAGCACAGCTATCCTCCACCGGGATAGTGGTACGCTTAGCTAAAGTAGAAACTGCTCCCTCCACCTTAGGGACCGTTTGCCATAAGTCCCGAGTGGTGGCGTCTATTGGAAACATCTTTCTAAATATTGGAGGGGGTGAGAACGGCACACCGGGTCTATCCCACTCCTTAGTAACAATTTCAGTTAGTCTCTTAGGTATAGGAAAAACGTCAGTACTCGCCGGTACCGCAAAGTATTTATCCAACCTACACAGTTTCTCTGGTATTGCAACGGTGTTACAATCATTAAGAGCTGCTAAGACCTCCCCTAGTAATACACGGAGGTTTTCCAATTTAAATTTAAAATTTGAAATATCTGAATCCAATCTGTTTGGATCAGAACCGTCACCCACAGAATGAAGCTCTCCGTCCTCATGCTCTGCGAGCTGTGACGCAGTATCAGACATGGCCCTAGTATTGTCAGCGCACTCTGTTCTCACCCCAGAGTGATCACGCTTGCCTCTTAGTTCTGGTAATTTAGACAAAACTTCAGTCATAACAGTAGCCATATCTTGTAATGTTATCTGTAATGGCCGCCCAGATGTACTAGGCGCCATAATATCACGCACCTCCCGGGCGGGAGATGCAGGTACTGCCGCGTGAGGCGAGTTAGTCGGCATAACTCTCCCCTCGCTGTTTGGTGAAATTTGTTCACATTGTACAGATTGACTTTTATTTAAAGTAGCATCAATACAGTTAGTACATAAATTTCTATTGGGCTCCACCTTGGCATTGGAACAAATGACACAGATATCTTCCTCTGAGTCAGACATGTTTAACACACTAGCAAAAAAACTTACAACTTGGTTATAATCTTTTTTAGCAAAAACGTACTGTGCCTCAAAGAGGTACTAAACGATTAAATGACAGTTGAAATAATGAACTGAAAAACAGTTATAGCATCAAACTTTAAAACAACACAACTTTTAGCAAAGGTTTGTTCCCATTAGTAAAATAACAATAATTAAATTTGACATAAAAAATACAAAGCAACGTTTTTATTCACAGTCACTATAAGAATTCTCACAGCTCTGCTGAGAGAATTTACCTCCCTTCAAAGAAGTTTGAAGACCCCTGAGATCTGTCGGAGATGAACCGGATCATGCAGGAAATATAAAAGTAACTGACTGGAATTTTTTGATGCGTAGCAAAGAGCGCCAAAAACGGCCCCTCCCTCTCCCACACAGCAGTGAAGAGAAACGAAACTGTCACAAATAAAAGCAAAAAAGGCTGCCAAGTGGAAAATAATGCCCAAATATTTATTCACACAGTACCTCAGCAATGTAAACGATTCTACATTCCAGCAAAAACGTTTAACATGATAAATAGTTATTAAAAGGATTAGTGACCTTTAACAGAGTAGTTCCGGTGAAATACCATCCCCAGAATACTGAAGTGTATACATACATGTCATTTTAACGGTATGGCAGGATTTTCTCATCAATTCCATTCAGAAAATAAAAACTGCTACATACCTCAATGCAGATTCATCTGCCCGCTGTCCCCTGATCTGAAGCCTTTACCTCCCTCAGATGGCCGAGAACAGCAATATGATCTTAACAACTCCGGTTAAAATCATAGTAAAAAACTCTGGCAGATTCTTCCTCAAACTCTGCCAGAGAAGTAATAACACGCTCCGGTGCTATTGTAAAATAACAAACTTTTGATTGAAGTCATAAAAACTAAGTATAATCACCATAGTCCTCTCACACATCCTATCTAGTCGTTGGGTGCAAGAGAATGACTGGGACTGACGTAGAGGGGAGGAGCTATGTGCAGCTCTGCTGGGTGAATCCTCTTGCATTTCCTGTTGGGGAGGAGTTATATCCCAGAAGTAATGATGACCCGTGGACTGATCACACATAACAGAAGAAAGAAGCATTTTCAGCCCCCGCGAGCCTAACAGATCACAGGGAAAAAAGTCAATTAAAAACAATTTTAAGGTAAGAAAAAAATTGAAAATTCATATGCATTATCCCAAATAATGAAACTGACTGTCTGAAATAAGGAATATTGATCATCCTGAATCAAGGCAAATAAATGTTTAAACACAAATATTTAGAACTTTATATAAAAGTGCCCAACCATAGCTTAGAGTGTCGCAAAAAAACATAATTTATGCTTACCTGATAAATTCCTTTCTTCTGTTGTGTGATCAGTCCACGGGTCATCATTACTTCTGGGATATAACTCCTCCCCAACAGGAAATGCAAGAGGATTCACCCAGCAGAGCTGCATATAGCTCCTCCCCTCTACGTCAGTCCCAGTCATTCGACCAAGAATCAACGAGAAAGGAGTAACCAAGGGTGAAGTGGTGACTGGAGTATAATTTAAAAAATATTTACCTGCCTTAAAACAGGGCGGGCCGTGGACTGATCACACAACAGAAGAAAGGAATTTATCAGGTAAGCATAAATTATGTTTTCTTCTGTTATGTGTGATCAGTCCACGGGTCATCATTACTTCTGGGATACCAATACCAAAGCAAAAGTACACGGATGACGGGAGGGATAGGCAGGCTCATTATACAGAAGGAACCACTGCCTGAAGAACCTTTCTCCCAAAAATAGCCTCCGAAGAAGCAAAAGTGTCAAATTTGTAAAATTTGGAAAAAGTATGAAGCGAAGACCAAGTTGCAGCCTTGCAAATCTGTTCAACAGAGGCCTCATTCTTAAAGGCCCAAGTGGAAGCCACAGCTCTAGTGGAGTGGGCTGTAATTCTTTCAGGAGGCTGCTGTCCAGCAGTCTCATAGGCTAAACGTATTATGCTACGAAGCCAAAAAGAGAGAGAGGTAGCAGAAGCTTTTTGACCTCTCCTCTGTCCAGAATAAACGACAAACAGGGAAGAAGTTTGGCGAAAATCTTTAGTTGCCTGCAAGTAGAACTTGAGGGCACGAACTACATCCAGATTGTGTAGAAGACGTTCCTTCTTTGAAGAAGGATTTGGACACAAGGATGGAACAACAATCTCTTGATTGATATTCCTGTTAGTGACTACCTTAGGTAAGAACCCAGGTTTAGTACGCAGAACTACCTTGTCTGAGTGAAAAATCAGATAAGGAGAATCACAATGTAAGGCTGATAACTCAGAGACTCTTCGAGCCGAGGAAATAGCCATTAAAAACAGAACTTTCCAAGATAACAATTTTATATCAATGGAATGAAGGGGTTCAAACGGAACACCTTGTAAAACGTTAAGAACTAAGTTTAAACTCCATGGCGGAGCAACAGCTTTAAACACAGGCTTGATCCTAGCTAAAGCCTGACAAAAAGCCTGGACGTCTGGATTTTCTGACAGACGCCTGTGTAACAAGATGGACAGAGCTGAAATCTGTCCCTTTAATGAACTAGCTGATAAACCCTTTTCTAAACCTTCTTGTAGAAAAGACAATATCCTAGCGATCCTAACCTTACTCCAGGAGTAACCTTTGGATTCGCACCAGTATAGGTATTTACGCCATATTTTATGGTAAATCCTTCTGGTAACAGGCTTCCTAGCCTGTATCAGGGTATCAATAACCGACTCAGAAAAACCACGTTTTGATAAAATCAAGCGTTCAATTTCCAAGCAGTCAGCTTCAGAGAAGTTAGATTTTGATGTTTGAATGGACCCTGTATCAGAAGGTCCTGTCTTAGAGGTAGAGACCAAGGCGGACAGGATGACATGTCCACTAGATCTGCATACCAAGTCCTGCGTGGCCATGCAGGCGCTATTAGAATCACTGATGCTCTCTCCTGTTTGATTTTGGCAATCAATCGAGGAAGCAGCGGGAAGGGTGGAAACACATAAGCCATCCCGAAGTTCCAAGGTGCTGTCAAAGCATCTATCAGAACCGCTCCCGGATCCCTGGATCTGGACCCGTAGTGAGGAAGTTTGGCGTTCTGGCGAGACGCCATGAGATCTATCTCTGGTTTGCCCCAACGTCGAAGTATTTGGGCAAAGACCTCCGGATGAAGTTCCCACTCCCCCGGATGAAAAGTCTGGCGACTCAAGAAATCCGCCTCCCAGTTCTCCACTCCCGGGATGTGGATTGCTGACAGGTGGCAAGAGTGAGACTCTGCCCAGCGAATTATCTTTGATACTTCCCTCATTGCTAGGGAGCTTCTTGTCCCTCCCTGATGGTTGATGTAAGCTACAGTCGTGATGTTGTCCGACTGAAACCTGATGAACCCCCGAGTTGTTAATTGGGGCCAAGCCAGAAGGGCATTGAGAACTGCTCTCAATTCCAGAATGTTTATTGGAAGGAGACTCTCCTCCTGATTCCATAGTCCCTGAGCCTTCAGAGAATTCCAGACAGCGCCCCAACCTAGTAGGCTGGCGTCTGTTGTTACAATTGTCCAGTCTGGCCTGCTGAATGGCATCCCCCTGGACAGGTGTGGCCGATAAAGCCACCATAGAAGAGAATTTCTGGTCTCTTGATTCAGATTCAGAGTAGGGGACAAATCTGAGTAATCCCCATTCCACTGACTTAGCATGCACAATTGCAGCGGTCTGAGGTGTAGGCGTGCAAAAGGTACTATGTCCATTGCCGCTACCATTAAGCCGATCACCTCCATGCATTGAGCTACTGACGGGTGTTGAATGGAATGAAGGACACGGCATGCATTTTGAAGCTTTGTTAACCTGTCTTCTGTCAGGTAAATCTTCATTTCTACAGAATCTATAAGAGTCCCCAAGAATGGAACTCTTGTGAGAGGAAAAAGAGAACTCTTCTTTTCGTTCACTTTCCATCCATGCGACCTTAGAAATGCCAGAACTAACTCTATATGAGACTTGGCAGTCTGAAAGCTTGAAGCTTGTATTAGAATGTCGTCTAGGTACGGAGCTACCGAAATCCCTCGCGGTCTTAGTACCGCCAGAAGGGCACCCAGAACCTTTGTGAAGATTCTTGGAGCCGTAGCCAATCCGAATGGAAGAGCTACAAACTGGTAGTGCCTGTCTAAGAAGGCAAACCTTAGATACCGGTGATGATCTTTGTGGATCGGTATGTGAAGGTAAGCATCTTTTAAATCCACTGTGGTCATGTACTGACCCTTTTGGATCATGGGTAAGATTGTCCGAATAGTTTCCATTTTGAAGGATGGAACTCTTAGGAATTTGTTTAGAATCTTTAAATCTAAGATTGGCCTGAAAGTTCCCTCTTTTTTGGGAACCACAAACAGGTTTGAGTAGAACCCTTGTCCTTGTTCCGACCGCGGAACCGGATGGATCACTCCCATTAATAACAGATCTTGTACACAGCGTAGAAACGCCTCTTTCTTTATCTGGTTTGTTGACAACCTTGACAGATGAAATCTCCCTCCTGGGGGAGATAATTTGAAGTCTAGAAGGTATCCCTGAGATATGATCTCTAGTGCCCAGGGATCCTGAACATCTCTTGCCCAGGCCTGGGCGAAGAGAGAAAGTCTGCCCCCCACTAGATCCGGTCCCGGATCGGGGGCTTTCGATTCATGCTGTCTTTGGGGCAGCAGCAGGTTTCCTGGCCTGCTTGCTCTTGTTCCAGGACTGGTTAGGCTTCCAGCCTTGCCTGTAACGAGCAACAGCTCCCTCCTGTTTTGGTGCAGTGGAGGTTGATGCTGCTCCTGTTTTGAAATTCCGAAAGGGACGAAAATTAGACTGTCTAGCCTTAGCTTTGGCTTTGTCTTGAGGTAGGGCGTGGCCCTTACCTCCTGTAATGTCAGCGATAATTTCTTTCAAACCGGGCCCAAATAAAGACTGCCCCTTGAAAGGTATATTAAGTAATTTGGACTTAGAAGTAACATCGGCTGACCAGGATTTTAGCCACAGCGCCCTACGTGCCTGTATGGCGAATCCTGAGTTCTTAGCCGTAAGTTTGGTTAAATGTACTACGGCCTCCGAAATGAAAGAATTAGCTAGTTTAAGGACTCTAAGCCTGTCCGTAATGTCGTCTAGCGTAGATGAACTAAGGTTCTCTTCCAGAGACTCAATCCAAAATGCTGCCGCAGCCGTAATCGGCGCGATACATGCAAGGGGTTGCAATATAAAACCTTGTTGAACAAACATTTTCTTAAGGTAACCCTCTAATTTTTTATCCATTGGATCTGAAAAAGCACAGCTATCCTCCACCGGGATAGTGGTACGCTTAGCTAAAGTAGAAACTGCTCCCTCCACCTTAGGGACCGTTTGCCATAAGTCCCGAGTGGTGGCGTCTATTGGAAACATCTTTCTAAATATTGGAGGGGGTGAGAACGGCACACCGGGTCTATCCCACTCCTTAGTAACAATTTCAGTTAGTCTCTTAGGTATAGGAAAAACGTCAGTACTCGCCGGTACCGCAAAGTATTTATCCAACCTACACAGTTTCTCTGGTATTGCAACGGTGTTACAATCATTAAGAGCTGCTAAGACCTCCCCTAGTAATACACGGAGGTTTTCCAATTTAAATTTAAAATTTGAAATATCTGAATCCAATCTGTTTGGATCAGAACCGTCACCCACAGAATGAAGCTCTCCGTCCTCATGCTCTGCGAGCTGTGACGCAGTATCAGACATGGCCCTAGTATTGTCAGCGCACTCTGTTCTCACCCCAGAGTGATCACGCTTGCCTCTTAGTTCTGGTAATTTAGACAAAACTTCAGTCATAACAGTAGCCATATCTTGTAATGTTATCTGTAATGGCCGCCCAGATGTACTAGGCGCTATAATATCACGCACCTCCCGGGCGGGAGATGCAGGTACTGCCGCGTGAGGCGAGTTAGTCGGCATAACTCTCCCCTCGCTGTTTGGTGAAATTTGTTCACATTGTACAGATTGACTTTTATTTAAAGTAGCATCAATACAGTTAGTACATAAATTTCTATTGGGCTCCACCTTGGCATTGGAACAAATGACACAGATATCTTCCTCTGAGTCAGACATGTTTAACACACTAGCAAAAAAACTTACAACTTGGTTATAATCTTTTTTAGCAAAAACGTACTGTGCCTCAAAGAGGTACTAAACGATTAAATGACAGTTGAAATAATGAACTGAAAAACAGTTATAGCATCAAACTTTAAAACAACACAACTTTTAGCAAAGGTTTGTTCCCATTAGTAAAATAACAATAATTAAATTTGACATAAAAAATACAAAGCAACGATTTTATTCACAGTCACTATAAGAATTCTCACAGCTCTGCTGAGAGAATTTACCTCCCTTCAAAGAAGTTTGAAGACCCCTGAGATCTGTCAGAGATGAACCGGATCATGCAGAAAATATAAAAGTAACTGACTGGAATTTTTTGATGCGTAGCAAAGAGCGCCAAAAACGGCCCCTCCCTCTCCCACACAGCAGTGAAGAGAAACGAAACTGTCACAAATAAAAGCAAAAAAGGCTGCCAAGTGGAAAATAATGCCCAAATATTTATTCACACAGTACCTCAGCAATGTAAACGATTCTACATTCCAGCAAAAACGTTTAACATGATAAATAGTTATTAAAAGGATTAGTGACCTTTAACAGAGTAGTTCCGGTGAAATACCATCCCCAGAATACTGAAGTGTATACATACATGTCATTTTAACGGTATGGCAGGATTTTCTCATCAATTCCATTCAGAAAATAAAAACTGCTACATACCTCAATGCAGATTCATCTGCCCGCTGTCCCCTGATCTGAAGCCTTTACCTCCCTCAGATGGCCGAGAACAGCAATATGATCTTAACAACTCCGGTTAAAATCATAGTAAAAAACTCTGGCAGATTCTTCCTCAAACTCTGCCAGAGAAGTAATAACACGCTCCGGTGCTATTGTAAAATAACAAACTTTTGATTGAAGTCATAAAAACTAAGTATAATCACTATAGTCCTCTCACACATCCTATCTATTCGTTGGGTGCAAGAGAATGACTGGGACTGACGTAGAGGGGAGGAGCTATATGCAGCTCTGCTGGGTGAATCCTCTTGCATTTCCTGTTGGGGAGGAGTTATATCCCAGAAGTAATGATGACCCGTGGACTGATCACACATAACAGAAGAAATAAGACTTACTTACCCCAGGACACTCCTCTACATGTAGTAGAAAGCCAAACCAGTACTGAAACGAGAATCAGTAGAGGTAATGGTATATAAGAGTATATCGTCGATCTGAAAAGGGAGGTAAGAGATGAATCTCTACGACCGATAACAGAGAACCTATGAAATAGATCCCGTAGAAGGAGACCATTGAATTCAAATAGGCAATACTCTCCTCACATCCCTCTGACATTCACTGCACACTGAGAGGAAAACCGGGCTCCAGCCTGCTGCGAAGCGCATATCAACGTAGAATCTAGCACAAACTTACTTCACCACTGATTTGTGGGTGTGGTGAGGGGTGTATTTGTAGGCATTTTGAGGTTTGGGAAACTTTGCCCCTCCTGGTAGGAATGTATATCCCATACGTCACTAGCTCATGGACTCTTGCTAATTACATGAAAGAAATGTATACATATATATAGATAAATCACAGTGCTTAATAATATTGGCAATATGGATATCTGTTCACCATGAGTGCCAGCAATATTCTAAGTGAGCAAACAAAGCCTGACAATATGAGACAGTGCTTATTGATATTGGCAGGATTGTCAGTTATATTGACAGTTAGAAGGATCACTATGCCTGATGAAACAGCCCATGCTAGGTTGAGAAACGCATAGCATGATTTTAAATTTTGCTTGCTATTGTTTTAAACTTATCAACATTTGTTTTAATAAACTGAACTTGTTTAATGCAAGCTTTGGTTCATTACCTTCTATAGATGTTTTATACACTGCTTCTGACTATCCATCAGCACATATTGTGACAAAGATCCCCCTGCACTATCTACTCTGCACCTGGAGAGGTCTAGCTGGTACACCTGAAGATACCAGCCAGCTCCTACTAGTACATAAGTGTACTTGGGCCAATTGCGAGTACCCATTTGGCTTTTTTTCTTTGATTTCACATATATGGATAAATTGATGCACACATGAGGCGCCCCTCTTGTTCTTTATTATTATCTATACAGCTCTGGCTTTGTCTATGAGGAGGAGAGCAGCCTAACTAATTGCTTCATTGTCAGATTATCTAGTTCTACTGAAAGGGTTAGCTGGTACACCCTAAGACTCCAGCCTGTACCTACCAGTACATAAGTGTACTATAGTCGCATGCGAGTACCCACTTGGCTTACTTGATTTACATCACTATATAGCATATTGATATGCACATGAGGCGCCCCTCTTGTTCTCGTTATCTTTTACATACAGAAAGAGATGTGCTCTCTCAGGAACGAATAGCTAAGTATCTTGTTTCTGTGGGACAAACAAGTCTTCTGACTTGTCCAGATTTGTTAATGGGCTAAACAATGAGTAATTTTCTCTACATTTTGTGCACAGCGGAGAATTTTTAATCTCACCTTTCACCTCCCCATAATTTTAAAAGTTGTTGGTTTTCGCTAGTAAATCAACCTACACAGCAGCAATTCAACCTACTCACAGCCAATGAGTGGCAAAACAAACATAAAACAGATGCCCTGGGAAGGTTTTGAATTGCTACACTAAACCTGGCTAAGCTTTAATAAAGTGATAGCTATAGCTTTTGCATATCTTACCTAAAATCATTTGATGCATGGGAAACAAAGGGACAGTTCACCCAAAAATCTTCTCCCCTTTAAATTGTTCCCAATGATCCCTTTTACCTGCTGGAGTGTATTACATTGTTTACAAGTAGCCCCTTTACCTCTATTTTGGAGTTTGAAATAGCCGATTTAGCCTGTGGTATCCACACCATACTAAAAGTTTGCATACTGGAGTCCAAGCTATTGAAAAGCCTAAGTATACACAGCCAGCAAAAGAAATTACACTTCCAGTGGGGTGCAGGATAGTTAAGTAATAAAATGATAATTGAGCTTTGGTTTTTCAGACATATGTAAGATAAGGAAGCAAGAGTGTGTACATAAAAGTGATAACATAATGAGAATACAACCCATTGTAACAGGCTGTATAAATAAACCTGAAAATGCAATTTATCATACATTTTATACTCTACAGCTGCTATAACAAGTCATTGAAAATACATTAAAGGGACAATCAAGTCCAAAGAAAACTTTCATGTTTCAAATAGGGCATGTAATTTTAAACAACTTTCCAATTTACTTTTATCACCAATTTTGCATGTTCTCTTGGTATTCTTATTAAAGCTAAACCTAGGAGGTTCATATGATAATTTCTAAGCCATTGAAGGCCTCCTCTTATCACGTGCTTTTTTATTTGCTTTTCACAATCGGGGAGAGCTTGTTCATGTAAACCATATAGATAACATTGTGATCACGCCTGTGGATTGTGGCAGACACTGCACTAATTGGCTAAAATGAAAGTCAATAGATAAATAAAACTTCATGTGACCAGGGGGCTTAGATACAAGTTAATCACAGAGGTAAAAAGTATATTAATATAACAGTGTTGGTTAAGCAATGGGTAATAAAGGGATTATCTATCTTTTAAAACAACAAAAATTCTGGTGTTGACAGTCCCTTTAAGGGAAAAACAATTTTACAGTGTTCTGTCCCTTTAAAGGAACATACCAGTCAAAATTGAAATGTACATATATGAATTACATCTTTGAATAGAAACTTACTTTACAGGTATTTGCAAAAATGATTCTAGTAAAAGTTATTACTAATTTAGTGTTAAAGGGCCATGAAACCCAAATTTTTTCTGTCGTGATTTTGAAAGCGCATGCAATTTTAAACAACTTTCTAATTTACTTCTATTATATATTTTGCTGAATTCTCTTGATATCCTTGGCTGAAAAGCATATCCAGATAGGCTCAGAAGCTGCTGATTGGTAGCTGCACATAGATGCCTCGTGCAATTGGCTCACCCATGTGCATTGCTATTTTTTAAACAAAGGATATCTAAAAAATTAAGCAAATTAAAAAATAGAAGTAAATTGGAATGTTGTTTAATATTGCATTCTCTACTTGAATCATGAAAGAAACATTTTGGGTTTATTGTCCCTTTAACATTTTCTCTGCACGTGCATGTGAAGCATAGCTAGATATTCACAATGTACCAGCAGTTTAAATACTGATGCTGCTTAATGTGCCAGTGGGGTTTGTATAATTTCAGCAATTAACAAATTGAGTAATTAACAGATGGTACAAGCACCTTAGGCTCTCTAAGCAAGTGTTTTATTTAAAATGCTGGTGCACGGTGCATATTTAAATACACTTTTAAAACCGCTATAGCTTTTTTTAGAAGCAGTTTTGCTAATACATGTATATTACAAAAATGCTTCTCTTCAAAAGTGAATGTGGATTTCAATTTTGGCTGGAATGTCCCTTTAATTTGTAAAAAAAAAAAGGATACCAAGAGAACAAAGCAAATGAGATAATAGAAGTAAAGTGAAAGTTGCTTAAAATTACATTCTCAATCTGAGTAATGAAAGTCCCTTTGATAGTAACGTAAGATGCGTTTGTAGTTACTTACTTGTTTTCCATAAAAATCTCCATAAGCAGCTTTTCTTCTACATAAGGAAACATTTCAAATAGCTGTTTCTCCTTCATCTTTTCTGCACAGTTTTTCCTGAGTGAAGACCTCTTCTGGAATGGGAAACAACCTAAATAACTACGTAGTATTTTTATAAGCGACACAAGTTTTGAGAAATAGCTCAGATTTTCCTCTGAAACAGTTAATTTGTTATATATTTAGCTTATTTTATTTATATTCAAAACTGATCCTAACTGTTAGACAGAAAAACAAATAAATGCATTAGTCAATAAACCTACATATTTGCAGTACTTTATTTCAATAAATCCCCACAAATCTGAAACTCCCTTTAAATCTTTGTAGCCCTTTTAAACCGTGGTAACAGACTATATACATCTTATTCTAGAAAAAGCAAGATCTGCATTTAAGAAGAAAAAAACAATCCTATCAGCCGAAATGCATCAAGGCAGTAAGGAGCAACTGGTTTCAAAGCTGCATATTAAATTGCATGTTTTAAACATTTAAAGGGATGTTAAAAAGTAAATACATGCTACACAGGCAGTTTTGAAGCCCCAGCATTTCAAGCTCACTAGTTAAGTAGCTGCAATATACCCAAAATGAAACGTTCATGGCTCACATAGGGCATGACATTTTAAACAACTTTCCAATTTACTTTTAGCATCAAACTTGATTTGTTCTCTTGGTATTCTTTGTTAAAGGCTAAACCTAAGTAGGCTTATATTCTAATTTCTAAGCCATTGAAGGCTGCCTCTTATTTCAGTAGCTTTTGACAGTTTTTCACAGCTAGACAGTGCTAGTTCATATATACCATATAGATAAGACTCCCGTGGAGTTACTTATGAGTCAGGGTGGATTGGATAAAATGCAAGTCTGTCAAAAGAACTGAAATAAGGGGGCAGTCTGCAGAGGTTTAAATACAAGGTAACCACAGAGGTAAAAAACAAATTTATGTAAGAACTTACCTGATAAATTAATTTATTTTATAGTGGCAAGAGTCCATGAGCTAGTGATGTATGTGATATACATTCCTACCAGGAGGGGGCAAAGTTTCCCAAACCCCAAAATGCCTCTAAATACACATCCCACCTAATTCATACCTCAGTTTAACATATAGCCAAGAAGTGAGGTGTAAAAAAAGAAGTAAAAAGCATACAAAAAGAGGAACTGGAAAAATATTGTGCTTTATACAAAAATCATAACCACAAAAAAAATAGGGTGGGTCTCATGAACCAATATGCCAATATGAAAGAAATGAATTTATCAGGTAAGTTCTTACATAAATTATGTTTTCTTTCATGTAAGTGGCAAGAGTCCATGAGCTAGTGACATATGGGATATAATACCCAAGATGTGGAAGTCCACGATTCACTAGAGAGGGAGGGATAAAATAAAAACAGCTATATCTGCTGAGAAATTACATCCAAAAAAATAATTAAGTTTTCTTTTAAAAATTTCAAAAAAACTCAAATCAAAGGCACTAGAATCAAACTGAGACAGCTGCCTAAAGAACCTTTCTACCAAAGGCTGCTTCTGAAGAAGCAAACGCATCAAAATGGTAACATTTAGTTAATGTATGCAAAGAAGACCAAGTTGCTGCTTTGCAAATTTGATCAACTGAAGCTTCATTCTTGAAAGCCCAACAAGTGGCAACTGATATAGTAGAAGGAGCTGTAATTCGCTGAGGCGGAGACTGCCCTGCCTCCAAATAAGCTTTGTGAATCAAAGGTTTCAACCAAGATGCCAGAGACATGGCAGAGGCTTTCTGACCTTTCCTGGAACCAGAAAGAATAGACAGACTAGAACTCTTACTAAAATATTTAGTAGCCTCAACATAATATTTCAAAGAATGTAAAGACCTTTCAAGAGTATTCTTAGGATTAGGACACAAGGAAGGAACAACAATTTCCCTATTAATGTTGTTAGAATTCACAACTTTAGGCAACAATGTAAATGAAGTCCACAAAACAGCTTTATTTTGATGGAAAATCAGATAAAGAGACTCACAAGAGAGCAGACAATTCAGAAACTCTTCTAGCAGAAGAGATAGCCAAAATAAATAACACTTTCCAAGAAAGTAATTTAATATCCAGAGAATTTAATATCCAAATTGAGACTCCAAGGAGGAGAAATAGATTTAATAACAGGTTTGATACGAGATAAAGCCTGAAGAAAACAGTGAATATCAAGAAGCTTAGCAATCTTTCTCTAAGACAGAAAGAAGAGCAGAGATTTGTCCTTTCAAAGTATTTGCAGACAACCCTTTATCCAAACCCTCCTGAAGAAACTGTAAAATCCTAGGGATTCTGAAAGAATGCCAATAATAATTATGAGTGGAACACCAAGAAATATAGGTTTTCCAAACCTGATGATAAATTTTCCTGGAAACAGACTTACGAGCCTGTATCTTAGTGCTAATAACCGAGTCAGAAAACCCTACATGACTAAGCGTTCAATTTCCATGCCATCAAATGAAGAGATTTGAGATCCTGATGGAAAAACAGCCCTTGAGACAGAAGGTCTGGCCTTAAAGGAAGAGGCCAAGGCTGGCAACTGAACATCCGGACAAGATCCGCATACCAAAACCTGTGAGGCCATGCAAGCGCTATCAGAAACACATACGAGAGGGGCGGAGCTTGGCCACACAGGCGGATGGCCGTGTTTTAAACGAGCTCCTAGTCCAAGAGGCCAAAACGGCTGAATAACCGAGCAAAAGCATAACTAATTGACACCTTTCACAACAGGGGAGGCAGAGCTAATACACCTGCCTCTAACTGAGTCGAAATTGGTCACTGCCGAAACAGGAAGCACGGAGAGAGAACAACTGCAGTAAGCGGAGCGGGCGCAGCATTTTCGCGCCATCAACTAAACCTCACATACACAAGGTTTCTCCTGGTTGAGGACATAGGAGACACAGACAGTTTACCGCTTCGATTTTGCCTGCGAGTCGCGGCTGGAAGCAGGAGGCATTTACCGGAAACAATAGGAGTGGCGCGGTCAGAAACATCTTATGTGAGTACAGCACGTTCCTAATATTACACCACAGGACCTGCCATAGTATACAATAACAGTTGCGACTCTGGCCTTCTATGGGACTGGGGCCCCTGTTCATACAGCCCTCTGCTTTAGCGCTCAGGGGTGCAGACATACGCTACATAAGTACTGCAAAAGATAAATTATGGTTGCAGAGGGTGAATCCTAAGCCAGCAAGATAGGTGTGCGGGGGTTCCCCCTCACAGACATTTAGTCGTTATACAAGCATTAAAACATTTTGTAGCAGTCCCCTATTGTGGCTGCACAAATAGAGACTGTTTATATAAATCGGACCAGGCTAAGACTGGGAAGCTTTAATGGTCAAGAGCAAAAAGTAACTTTTACCACTGGCTTATATAGTGCCAACAGCTCACAACACAGCACTGAGAAATATCTCTGTTTCATAGTGAGGGCCTTTTGTCAGTAGCTTAGGAGAGAACCCACTAATCCTTCCTGCATGACAAAAACTCATCGAGAGGTGATGCCTAATAAACAAAATAAAATAGACAAAGGAACACCTATAAGGCCACTTAGCAGGTACTTAAAGCAGGTGGACTCTAACAATACAGCAGAGAAAGAGGATGTTGATCCCAATAAGCAGACAATGGCTGCGCAATCTCAGGCTGAAGAGCGACAGACACAACATTTTATCACCAAAAAAGACCTTCAGCACCTCTCCACTAAAGAGGATATACATAATAGTATGCAAGAAATGAGCACTTACTTCAACGATCTAAAGAAAGACATTAATGTCTCGGACTCTAAAGTTACTCAAGTAGAGGAGGCCCAGAAAAAAACCCTTACATACACGCAACAAGTCAGAGTTACAGCGCTACGAGGATATTATACAGACACTCTCAGAAAAGTTAGAGGACCCAGAAACACATACGATTGTTCCATTATAATCTTGGAGATCCCCCTTGGAAGAAGAACCAGAGGCGGAAAAATGTAAGCAGGTTGGTAAAACCAAGGAACTGCTAAAGCATCCACGGACCTGGAAAGGTATCTGGGAAGCTTCTTGTTTAGAAGAGAGGCCATCAGATCTATTTCTGGAAGACTCCACAGCTGTACCAGAGGAAAAAAGACATCTGGATGGAGAGACCACTCCCCCGGATGTAAAGTCTGACGGCTGAAATTATCCGCTTCCCAATTGTCTACACCTGGAATATGAATCGCAGAAATTTGACAAGAGATGGATTCCGCCCAAGAAAGTATCCAAGATACTTCTTTCATTGCTGAAGGACTTGAGTCCCTCCTTGATGATTGACATATGCCACTGTTGTGATATTGTCAGTCTGAAGACAAATAAAAAGTTCTCTCTTCAACAGAGGCCAAGCCTGAAGAGCTCTGAAAATAGCACAGAGTTCTAAAATATTGATTGGTAACCTCGCCTCTGGAGGCTTCCAAACCCCTTGTGCTGTCAGACACCCCCAGACAGCTCCCCAACCTGTAAGACTTGCATCTGTTGATATCACAGTCAAGGAAGGACAAACAAATGAGGTCCTTTGAACAATAAGGTGATGGTCTAGCCACCAAGTCAGAGAGAGAGTTGAGTGTTGGGATTTAAGTATATCAGTTGTGATATCTGAGTATAATCCCTGCACCATTAATGCAACATGCAAAGCTAAAATCAAACACAGGAAAGAGGCGCCGTATGTGTGAATCTGAAGAAGCCAACGACAAATATAAGACATGTGCAGGGTACTCACAATGTGAAAAGGCACTCCAATGTGCCTATAGGGGCAGGCTGGTATTCACAGCAAACCAGCTGGCTGAACCGGCTAACCAGGATACCCAAGGTAGAGGACTCTATGTCTTGATGGACTGTGTATACTGGATCCAGCAATGTGGGAACAGGAGAAGGTGTCCCACATCAGACCGTTCCTATACTAACCAGTTTCCACACTGCAGCAAGTCATGTCTACACAGTCAAAGCTGTAGAGGCCTCATATGAAAACAAAGGGGATCACGTCCGATGCGGCAGTCATGAGACCTAAAACTTCCATGCACATAGCCACTGAAGGGAATGATAGAGACTAAAGGTTTAGACAAGCTAAAACCAACTTAATTTGTCTCTTATCTGTCAGAGAAAGAGTCATGGACACTGAATCTAGCTGAAAAACTAAAAAGGTGACCCTTGTCTGAGGAATCAAGAAACCCTTTTGTAAATTGATCCTACAACCATGTCTTTGAAGAAACGACAAAAGTTGTTTCGTGTGAGATTCTGCTAAATGAAAAGATTGAGCAAGTACCAAGATATTGTCCAAATAAGGAAACACCTCAATACCCTGCTCTCTGATTACAGATAGAAGGGCACCAAGAACCTTCGAGAAAATTGTTAGAGCTGTCACTAGGCCAAACGGAAGAGCGACAAATTGGTAATGCTTGTATAGAAAAGAGAATCTCAGGTAGTGGTCTGGATGAATCGGTATGTGAAGATAAGCATCCTGTAAGTCTATTGTGGACATGAAATTACCTTGCTGAACAAAAGGCAGAATAGTCCTTATAATCACCATCTTGAAAGTTGGGACTCTTACAAAACGATTTAAAATTTTCAGATCCAGGACTGGTCTGAACGAATCTTCTTTCTTTGGGACAATGAACAGATTTGAATAAAAACCCAAACCCTGTTCCTGCTGAGGAACTGGGATAATCACCCCTGAAAGCTCTAGGTCTGAAACACACTTCCGAAAAGCCTGAGCCTTCACAGGGTTTGTTGGAAAATGAGAAAACATAATTTATGTAAGAACTTACCTGATAAATTCATTTCTTTCATATTAGCAAGAGTCCATGAGCTAGTGACGTATGGGATATACATTCCTAACAGGAGGGGCAAAGTTTCCCAAACCTTAAAATGCCTATAAATACACCCCTCACCACACCCACAATTCAGTTTAACGAATAGCCAAGAAGTGGGGTGATAAGAAAAAAGTGCGAAAGCATATAAAATAAGGAATTTGAATAATTGTGCTTTATACAAAAAAATCATAACCACCACAAAAAAAAAAGGGCGGGCCTCATGGACTCTTGCTAATATGAAAGAAATGAATTTATCAGGTAAGTTCTTACATAAATTATGTTTTCTTTCATGTAATTAGCAAGAGTCCATGAGCTAGTGACGTATGGGATAATGACTACCCAAGATGTGGATCTTTCCACACAAGAGTCACTAGAGAGGGAGGGATAAAATAAAGACAGCCAATTCCTGCTGAAAATAATCCACACCCAAAATAAAGTTTAATGAAAAACATAAGCAGAAGATTCAAACTGAAACCGCTGCCTGAAGTACTTTTCTACCAAAAACTGCTTCAGAAGAAGAAAATACATCAAAATGGTAGAATTTGGTAAAAGTATGCAAAGAGGACCAAGTTGCCGCTTTGCAAATCTGATCAACCGAAGCTTCATTCCTAAACGCCCAGAAAGTAGAAACTGACCTAGTAGAATGAGCTGTAATCCTCTGAGGCGGAGTTTTACCCGACTCAACATAGGCAAGATGAATTAAAGATTTCAACCAAGATGCCAAAGAAATGGCAGAAGTTTTCTGGCCTTTCTAGAACCGGAAAAAATAACAAATAAACTAGAAGTCTTTCGGAAAGACTTAGTAGCTTCAACATAATATTTCAAAGCTCCAACAACATCCAAAGAATGCAACGATTTCTCCTTAGAATTCTTAGGATTAGGACATAATGAAGGAACCACAATGTCTCTACTAATGTTGTTGGAATTCACAACTTAGGTAAAAATTCAAAAGAAGTTCGCAACACCGCCTTATCCTGATGAAAAATCAGAAAAGGAGACTCACAAGAAAGAGCAGATAATTCAGAAACTCTTCTGGCAGAAGAGATGGCCAAAAGGAACAAAACTTTCCAAGAAAGTAATTTAATGTCCAATGAATGCATAGGTTCAAATGGAGGAGCTTGAAGAGCCCCCAGAACCAAATTCAAACTCCAAGGAGGAGAAATTGACTTAATGACAGACTTTATACGAACCAAAGCTTGTACAAAACAATGAATATCAGGAAGAATAGCAATCTTTCTGTGAAAAAGAACAGAAAGAGCAGAGATTTGTCCTTTCAAGGAACTTGCGGACAAACCCTTATCTAAACCATCCTAAAGAAACTGTAATATTCTCGGTATTCTAAAAGAATGCCAAGAAAAATGATGAGAAAGACACCAAGAAATATAAGTCTTCCAGACTCTATAATATATCTCTCTGGATACAGATTTACGAGCCTGTAACATAGTATTAATCACAGAGTCAGAGAAACCTCTTTGACCAAGAATCAAGCGTTCAATCTCCATACCTTTAAATTTAAGGATTTCAGATCCTGATGGAAAAAAGGACCTTGAGACAGAAGGTCTGGTCTTAACGGAAGAGTCCACGGTTGGCAAGAGGCCATCCGGACAAGATCCGCATACCAAAACCTGTGAGGCCATGCCGGAGCTACCAGCAGAACAAACGAGCATTCCTTCAGAATCTTGTAGAGTACTCTTGGAAGAAGAACTAGAGGCGGAAAGATATAGGCAGGATGATACTTCCAAGGAAGTGATAATGCATCCACTGCCTCCGCCTGAGGATCCCGGGATCTGGACAGATACCTGGGAAGTTTCTTGTTTAGATGAGAAGCC
The DNA here is from genome assembly GCF_027579735.1 of Bombina bombina. NCBI lineage: Eukaryota > Metazoa > Chordata > Amphibia > Anura > Bombinatoridae > Bombina > Bombina bombina. The sequence continues at coordinate 1,245,084,642 of NC_069500.1, forward strand.
ATCAGATCTATTTCTGGAAGTTCCCACATTTGAACAATCTGAAGAAATACCTCTGGGTGAAGAGACCATTCGCCCGGATGCAATGTTTGGCGACTGAGATAATCCGCTTTCCAATTGTCCATACCTGGGATATGAACCGCAGAGATTAGACAGGAGCTGGATTCCGCCCAAACCAAAATTCGAGATACTTCTTTCATAGCCAGAGGACTGTGAGTCCCTCCTTGATGATTGATGTATGCCACAGTTGTGACATTGTCTATCTGAAAACAAATGAACAACTCTCTCTTCAGAAGAGGCCAAGACTGAAGAGCTCTGAAAATTGCACGGAGTTCCAAAATATTGATCGGAAATCTCACCTCCTGAGATTCCCAAACCCCTTGTGCCGTCAGATACCCCCACACAGCTCCCCAACCTGTAAGACTTGCATCTGTTGAGATTATAGTCCAGGTCGGAAGAACAAAGAAGCCCCCTGAACTAAACGATGGTGATCTGTCCACCATGTCAGAGAGTGTCGTAAAATCGGTTTAAAGATATTAATTAAGATATCTTTGAGTAATCCCTGTACCATTGGTTCAGCATACAGAGCTGAAGAGGTCGCATGTGAAAACGAGCAAAGGAGATCGCATCTGATGCGGCAGTCCTAAGACCCAACATTTCCATGCATAAGGCTACCAAAGGGAATGATTGTAACTGAAAGTTTTGACAAGCTGATATCAATGTTAAACTTCTCTTGTCTGACAAGGACAGAGTCATAGACACTGAATCTATCTAGAAACCTAAAAAGGTTACCCTTGTCTGAGGAATCAATGAACTGATTGGTAAATTGATCCTCCAACCATGAACTTGAAGAAACAACACAAGTCGATTCGTATGAGATTCTTCGAAAATGAGAAGACTGAGCAAGTACCAAGATATCGTCCAAATAAGGAAATACCAAAACCCTGTTCTCTGATTACAGAAAGAAGGGCACCGAGAACCTTTGAAAAAAATTCTTGGAACTGAGGCTAGGCCAAACGGTAGAGCCACAAAACTGGTAATGCTTGTCTAAAAGAGAATCTCAGACACTAAAAGTGATCTGGATGAATCGGAATATGCAGATACACATCCTGTAAATCTATTGTAGACATATAATGCCCTTGCTAAACAAAAGGCAGGATAGTCCTACAGTAACCATCTTGAATGTTGGTATCCTAACATAACGATTCAATAATGATAGATCCGGAACTGGTCTGAAGGAATTGACCTTCTTTGGTACAATGAAGAGATAAAATAAAACCCCAGCCCCTGTTCCAGAACTGGAACTGGCATAAATACTCCAGCCAACTCTAGATCTGAAACACATTTCAGAAATGCTGAGCCTTTGCTGTGTTAACTGGGACACGGGAAAGAAAAAAATCTCTTAGCAGGAGGCCTTAACTTGAAGCCAATTCTGTACCTTTCTGAAACAATGTTCTGAAACCAGAGATTGAGAACGGAATTGATCCAAATTTCTTTGAAGAAAACGTAATCTGCCCCATACCAGCTGAGCTGGAACAAGGGCCGCACCTTCATAGGTACTTAGGAGCTGGCTATAGGTTTCTATAAGGCTTGGATATATTCCAAACTGGAAATAGTTTCCAAACTGATACCGCTCCTGAGGATGAAGGATCAGGCTTTTGTTCCTTGTTGTGAGGAAAGGAACGAAAATGATTATTTACCCTGGAAAGAAAGGGAAAGCAAAGTTGACTTAGAATACATATCAGCATTCCAAGTTTAATCCATAAAGCTTTTCTAGCTAAAATAGCTAGAGACATATACCTGACATCAACTCTAATGATATCAAAAGATGGTATCACCAATAAAATTATTAGCATGTTATAGAATAATAATAATGCTATAAAATTATGATCTGTTACTTGTTGCGCTAAAGCTTCTAACCAAAAAGTTGAAGCTGCAGCAACATCCGCTAAAAATATAGCAGGTCTAAGAAGATTACCTGAACATAAGTAAGCTTTTCTTAGAAAGGATTCAATTTTCCTATCTAAAGGATCCTTAAATGAAGTACTATCTGCCGTAAGAATAGTAGTACATTAGCAGGAGTAGAGACAGCCCCATAACCTTAGGGATTTTTGTCCCAAAAAACTCTAATCTGTCAGATGGCACAGGATATAATTGCTTAAACGTCTAGAAGGAGTAAATAAATTACCCAAATTATTCCATTCCCTGGAAATTACTTCAGAAATAGCATCAGGGAGATAAAACACTTCTGGAATAACTACAGGAGATTTAAAAACCTTATTTAAACGTTTACATTTAGTATCAAGAGGACCAGAATCCTCTATTTCTAATGCAAATAATACTTCTTTAAGTAAAGAACGAATAAATTCCATCTTGAACGAATACAAAGATTTATCAGCATCAACCTCTGAGACAGAAACCTCTGAACCAGAAGAACCATTATCAGTATCAGAATGATGATGTTCATTTAAAAATTCATCTGAAAAAAGAGAAGTTTTAAAAGACTTATGTATACTAGAAGGAGAAATAACAGACATAGCCTTCTTAATGGATTTTAAAAAATAAAATCTCTTATGTTATCAGGAACACTCTGAAAATTAGATGTTGACGGAACAGCAACAGGTAATGTAACAGTACTAAAGGAAATTTTATCTGCATTAATAAGTTTGACATGACATGCAATACAAACAACAGCTGGAGAAACAGATACCAAAAGTTTATAGCAGATACACTTAGCTTGGTAGCTCCAGCACTGGGCAGTGATTTTCCTGAAGTATCTTCTGACTCAGTTGCAACGTGGAACATCTTGCAATATGTAAAAGAAAAAAACAACATATAAAGCAAAATTGATCAAATTCCTTAAATGACAGTTTCAGGAATGGGAAAAAAATGCCAGTGAACAAGCTTCTAGCAACCAGAAGCAATAAATAATGAGACTTAAATAATGTGGAGACAAAAATGACGCCCATATTTTTTAGCGCCAAAAAAAGACGCCCACATTATTTGGCGCCTAAATGCTTTTGGCGCCAAAAATGACGCCACATCCGGAACGCCGACATTGACGCAAAAAAACGTCAAAAAATGACGCAACTTCCGGCGACACGTATGACGCCGGAAACAGAAAAAAAATTTTGCGCCAAAAAAGTCCGCGCCAAGAATGACGCAATAAAATGAAGCATTTTCTGCCCCCGCGAGCCTAACAGCCCACAGGGAAAAAGTCAAATTTTTTAAGGTAAGAAAAAATGATTGAAACAAATGCATTTATCCCAAATATGAAACTGACTGTCTGAAAAATAAGGAATGTTGAACATTCTGAGTCAAGGCAAATAAATGTTTGAATATATATATTTAGAACTTTATAAACAAAGTGCCCAACCATAGCTTAGAGTGTCACAGAAAATAAGATTTACTTACCCCAGGACACTCATCTACATGTTTGTAGAAAGCCAAACCAGTACTGAAACGAGAATCAGCAGAGGTAATGGTATATATAAGAGTATATCGTCGATCTGAAAAGGGAGGTAAGAGATGAATCTCTACGACCGATAACAGAGAACCTATGAAATAGACCCCGTAAAAGGAGATCACTGCATTCAAATAGGCAATACTCTCCTCACATCCCTCTGACATTCACTGCACGCTGAGAGGAAAACCGGGCTCCAACTTGCTGCGGAGCGCATATCAACGTAGAATCTAGCACAAACTTACTTCACCACCTCCATCGGAGGCAAAGTTTGTAAAACTGAATTGTGGGTGTGGTCAGGGGTGTATTTATAGGCATTTTAAGGTTTGGGAAACTTTGCCCCTCCTGGTAGGAATGTATATCCCATACGTCACTAGCTCATGGACTCTTGCTAATTACATGAAAGAAATAGAATCTTCCTATGGGAAGTCTTATTCTGAAACCTATTTGATACCCTTGAGAAACAATATCCTGAATCCACTGATTTTGAATAGAATCTGTCCAAATGTCTTGAAATAATTTCAATCTGCCCCCCACCAGTTGAACTGGTTTGAGGGCCGCACCTTCATGCAGTCTTAGGGGCTGGATTTGGTTTTTTATAAGGCTTGGATTTAATCCAATTTAGAGATGGTCTCCAATTAGAGCCAGAGGCCTTAGGGGAAGGAAAGGTCTTTTGTTCGCTATTCTGACAAAAGGAACGAAAACGATTGGGAGCTTTAAACTTACCCTTAGATTTCTTATCTTGGGGCAGAAAAATTCCCTTTCCCCCAGGGATAGTGGAGATAATAGAATCCAATTGAGAACCAAATAAATTATTACCCTGAAATGATAGATATAGTAATATAGATTTAGACACCATGTCGGCATTCCAAGATTTAAGCCATAAAGCTCTTCTAGTATGAATAGCTAAAGACATACATTTAATATCAATTTTAATGACATCAAATATAGCATCACAAATGAAATGATTAGCATGTTGAAGTAAAAGAACAATGCTAGACAATTCAGTATCTGATAACTGCTGTTCTAAGCTGTCCAACCAAGTTGAAGCAGCAGCAACATCAGCCATAGAAATAGCAGGTCTAAGATTATAGCCAGTATGTAAATATGCTCTTCTAAGATAAGATGCAATCTTCCAATCTAAAGGATCCTTAAAGGAAGTACTATCTTCCATAGGAATAGTAGTACGTTTGAGTGGAAATAGCCCCATCAAGTTTAGGGACTTTTTCCCAAAACTCTAAATTGGCCACAGGTAAAGGATACAGCTTCTTAAACCTAGAAGAAGGGTTAAAAGAAGCACTAGGCTTAGACCATTATTTAGTTATCATATTATATATAGCATCTGGAATAGGAAAAACTTCAGGAGTAACCTCAGAAATTTTAAAAACAGAATTCAAACGATTGCTAGTTTTGTTATCAAGAGGACTAGACTCCTCAATAACCAAGTAAACAATACTTCCTTTAATTCAATCTTAAAAAGAAAAGTAAATTTGTCAATTTCAGTCTCTGAAGCAGGATCCTCTGAACCAGAGAGATCATCATCATCAGCAGAAGATACTTCAGTATGCTGTCGGTCAATACAAATTTCATCAGATTTATAAGAAGTACGGAAAGACCTTTTACGTTTATTTGAAGGCGGAATAGTAGTCATAGCCTTCTCTATGGCTGGAGCAATATAATTTTTCATATCTGCAGGAATATCATGTACATTAGTTGAAGGAATAACAGTAGATATATTTATACTTATAGAAACATTATCAGCATGCAATAATTTGTCATAACAAGTGTCATATATTTGAGCTGAAGAAGATCAGCTAATTTACAACAAAAACACTTAGCTTTGATAGAATTGTGTTCAGACAGCTTAGTTCCTACAGTAACATCAGAGGCAGGATCAGTTTGAGACATCTTGCAAAATGTAACAAAAAAGAAAAACATTTAAACAAAATAACCAATTTCCTCAAAATAGCAGTTTAAGGAATGGGAAAAAATGCTTATGATAAATTTCTTATACAAAAGTAAAATTAAAAGCAAACGTCATAGCCCGCTATAAACAAACGAGAGCAGCGAGCAAAAGAGAGAGAGACTTAATAACAAATTTTGGTGCCAAGATTGATGCAAACAAAGATGACGCAAATGCAGAGGAAAAAACTTTTGGTGCCAAAGCTAACAAAATGAAATGACGTAACTTGTGTCATAACAGGCGCGACTCGCGTCATGACAGACGCAACATTGCGGCAAAAAATTTGGAGCCAAAAATGCTGCAATAAAAAAATTAGCATTTTGCATCATCGCAAGCTTAGTTAGCCCACGAAAATTTGAAAAACAGACTCCAGGTTACAACTAACTGGAAACCCAGGTAAGAAAAAAATACCTAAATTCTCCCACAAACATAATTTCCATTCTGAAACTGTTAGACTGCAAAGGGAAATATACACAGACCTGACTCATGGCAGATATATGCAATATACATTAAAAACTATATAATATAAAGTGCCAACCATAGCTGAGAGTGTCTTAAAACATGATATATACTTACCAGAAGACACCTATTCACATATAGCAGACAGCCAAACCAGTACTGAAACATATCAGTAGAGGTAATGGTAGAGGAGTATAATATGGATCTGTAAAGGGAGGCAGCAAATGAATCCCTGCAACCGATTTACAGAGAACCTTAGAATAGATTTCCCATAGGCGAAAACATGATGTCATCAGGCAATACTCCCTTCACATCCCTCAAACACTGTACTTTGAGAGGAACTGGGCATCAAAATGCGTAGAAGCGCCTTTCACAGAAGAAATCAAGCACATCTTGCTTTACTACCTCCAAAAGAGGCAACGTTTGTAAAACTGAGGTATGAGTGAGGTGGGAGGTGTATTTATAGGCATTTTGGGGTTTGGGAAACTTTGCTCCCTCCTGGTAGGAATGTATATCCCATACGTCACTAGCTCATGGACTCTTGCCACTTACATGAAAGAAAGTATATTAATATAACCGTGATTGTAATGCAAAACTGGGGAATGTGTAATAGAGGGATATCTTTATCTTTTTAAACAATAACAATTATGGAGTAGACTGTACCTTTAAGACCGCTGCTACTTAAAGGATTACTAACGTTTGTTTTTTATATTCAAAACGGACCATATATTTTAAATTACATTTATCAAACAAATCTAATCTACCTTATGTGTTGAAACAAAGCTCCATTTCTTTGTAAAAGAACGTTTTATTTTATCCGCATTACATCACTTCATCCAGCCCTCAAACATGGGCCGTACACGGTATAACACGATAACCAAATAGAATGGCGAATTTTTGCATGAAATTATAATCCTATTGCGTCAACCTATGCATGCGCAATTCGATTTTTATACTCTCGCATGTGCAGATTGTAGCACAGATGCCGACATTACCCACACTGGATTCCAAATAACGCATGTGCATTTAAAATACATATCGCTTAGATAGGTACTCCAGCCATTCTACGTTGTTTACCTTGTCACTATGTTATAATGCTATCAGTACACTATTCTTGATCTCTTTTTAATTTTCACTGTTAATATTTCCCAAACCAATTAATTATATTATTCTGAAATGTAATTGTTTATAAATAAAATTTTAATATTTGGTCATTTTTAATACGCATAATATAAGTAATAAAATGTCAGTTATCGAAATTTAAAGGGACACTAAACCCCCCCAAAAATTTTATGATTCAGATAGAGAATACAATTTTATACAACATTCCAATTTACTTCTATTTTCTAATTTGCTTCATTCTTTAGATATGCTTTGTTGAAGAAATAGCAATGCATATGGGTGAGCCAATCACACAAGGCATCTATGTGCAGCAACCAATCAGCAGCTACTGAGCCTATCTAGATATACTTTTCCGCAATGTATATCAAGAGAATGAAGCAAATTACATAATAGAAGTAAATTAAAAAGTTGTTTAAACATGCATGCTCTTTCTAAATCGTGAAAGAAAAAAAACATAATTTATGCTTACCTGATAAATTTATTTCTCTTGTAGTGTATCCAGTCCACGGATCATCCATTACTTATGGGATATTAACTCCTCCCCAACAGGAAGTGCAAGAGGATTCACCCAGCAGAGCTGCTATATAGCTCCTCCCCTAACTACCATTACCAGTCATTCGACCGAAAACATGCAGAGAAAGGAAAACCATAGGGTACAGTGGTGACTGTAGTTTAATGGAAAAATTACCTGCCTTAAAGTGACAGGGCGGGCCGTGGACTGGATACACTACAAGAGAAATAAATTTATCAGGTAAGCATAAATTATGTTTTCTCTTGTTAAGTGTATCCAGTCCACGGATCATCCATTACTTATGGGATACCAATACCAAAGCTAAAGTACACGGATGACGGGAGGGACAGGCAGGCTCTTTATACGGAAGGAACCACTGCCTGAAGAACCTTTCTCCCAAAAACAGCCTCCGAAGAAGCAAAAGTGTCAAATTTGTAAAATTTGGAAAAAGTATGAAGAGAAGACCAAGTTGCAGCCTTGCAAATCTGTTCAACAGAAGCCTCATTCTTAAAGGCCCAAGTGGAAGCCACAGCTCTAGTAGAATGTGCTGTAATTCTTTCAGGAGGCTGCTGTCCAGCAGTCTCATAGGCTAACCGTATTATGCTACGAAGCCAAAAGGAGAGAGAGGTAGCCGAAGCTTTTTGACCTCTCCTCTGACCAGAATAAACGACAAACAGGGAAGACGTTTGTCGAAAATCCTTAGTTGCCTGTAGATAAAATTTCAGGGCATGGACTACATCTAGATTGTGTAGCAGACGTTCCTTTTTCGAAGAAGGATTAGGACACAAAGATGTAACCACAATCTCTTGATTGATATTCCTGTTAGTGACCACCTTAGGTAGGAACCCAGGTTTAGTACGCAGAACTACCTTGTCTGAATGAAAAATCAGATAAGGAGAATCACAAAGTAAGGCACATAACTCAGAGACTCTTCGAGCCGAGGAAATCGCCATTAAAAACAGAACTTTCCAAGATAACAACTTGATATCAATGGAATGAAGGGGTTCAAACGGAACCCCCTGTAAAACATTAAGAACTAAGTTCAAACTCCATGGTGGAGCAACAGTTTTAAACACAGGCTTGATCCTAGCTAAAGCCTGACAAAAAGCTTGAACGTCCGGAACTTCTGACAGACGTTTGTGTAAAAGAATGGACAGAGCTGAAATCTGTCCCTTTAAGGAACTAGCGGATAAACCCTTTTCTAAACCTTCTTGTAGAAAAGACAATATCCTCGGAATCCTAACCTTACTCCATGAGTAACTCTTGGATTCGCACCAATATAAGTATTTGCGCCATATCTTATGGTAAATCTTTCTGGTAACAGGCTTCCTAGCCTGTATTAAGGTATCAATAACTGACTCAGAAAAACCACGTTTTGATAAAATCAAGCGTTCAATTTCCAAGCAGTCAGCTTCAGAGAAATTAGATTTTGATGTTTGAAGGGACCCTGTATCAGAAGGTCCTGTTTCAGAGGTAGCGACCAAGGTGGACAGGATGACATGTCCACTAGATCTGCATACCAAGTCCTGCGTGGCCATGCAGGCGCTATTAGAATCACTGATGCTCTCTCCTGTTTGATTCTGGCAATCAATCGAGGAAGCATCGGGAAGGGTGGAAACACATAAGCCATCCCGAAGGTCCAAGGTGCTGTCAAAGCATCTATCAGAACCGCTCCCGGATCCCTGGATCTGGACCCGTAACGAGGAAGCTTGGCGTTCTGTCGAGACGCCATGAGATCTATCTCTGGTTTGCCCCAACGTCGAAGTATTTGGGCAAAGACCTCCGGATGAAGTTCCCACTCCCCCGGATGAAAAGTCTGACGACTTAAGAAATCCGCCTCCCAGTTCTCCACTCCCGGGATGTGGATTGCTGACAGGTGGCAAGAGTGAGACTCTGCCCAGCGAATTATCTTTGATACTTCCATCATTGCTAGGGAGCTTCTTGTCCCTCCCTGATGGTTGATGTAAGCTACAGTCGTGATGTTGTCCGACTGAAACCTGATGAACCCCTGAGTTGTTAACTGGGGCCAAGCCAGAAGGGCATTGAGAACTGCTCTCAATTCCAGAATGTTTATTGGTAGGAGACTCTCCTCCTGATTCCATTGTCCCTGAGCCTTCAGAGAATCCCAGACAGCGCCCCAACCTAGTAGGCTGGCGTCTGTTGTTACAATTGTCCAGTCCGGCCTGCTGAATGGCATCCCCCTGGACAGATGTGGCCGAGAAAGCCACCATAGAAGAGAATTTCTGGTCTCTTAATCCAGATTCAGAGTAGGGGACAAGTCTGAGTAATCCCCATTCCACTGACTTAGCATGCACAATTGCAGCGGTCTGAGATGTAGACATGCAAAGGGTACTATGTCCATTGCTGCTACCATTAAGCCGATCACCTCCATGCATTGAGCTACTGACGGGTGTTGAATGGAATGAAGGACACGGCATGCATTTTGAAGCTTTGTTAACCTGTCTTCTGTCAGGTAAATCTTCATTTCTACAGAATCTATAAGAGTCCCCAAGAAGGGAACTCTTGTGAGTGGAAAGAGAGAACTCTTCTTTTCGTTCACCTTCCATCCATGCGACCTTAGAAATGCCAGTACTAACTCTGTATGAGACTTGGCAGTTTGAAAGCTTGAAGCTTGTATCAGAATGTCGTCTAGGTACGGAGCTACCGCAATTCCTCGCGGTCTTAGTACCGCCAGAAGAGCACCCAGAACCTTTGTGAAGATTCTCGGAGCCGTAGCCAATCCGAATGGAAGAGCTACAAACTGGTAATGCCTGTCTAGAAAGGCAAACCTTAGATACCGGTAATGATCTTTGTGAATCGGTATGTGAAGGTAAGCATCCTTTAAATCCACTGTGGTCATGTACTGACCCTTTTGGATCATGGGTAAAATTGTCTGAATAGTTTCCATTTTGAACGATGGAACTCTTAGGAATTTGTTTAGGATCTTTAAATCCAAGATTGGCCTGAAAGTTCCCTCTTTTTTGGGAACCACAAACAGATTTGAGTAAAACCCTTGTCCTTGTTCCGACCGCGGAACCGGATGGATCACTCCCATTAATAAAAGATCTTGTACGCAGCGTAGAAACGCCTCTTTCTTTATTTGGTTTGTTGACAACCTTGACAGATGAAATCTCCCTCTTGGGGGAGAGAATTTGAAGTCTAGAAGGTATCCCTGAGATATGATCTCTAACGCCCAGGGATCCTGGACATCTCTTGCCCAAGCCTGGGCGAAGAGAGAAAGTCTGCCCCCCACTAGATCCGTTCCCGGATCGGGGGCCCTCGATTCATGCTGTCTTAGGGGCAGCAGCAGGTTTCCTGGCCTGCTTGCCCTTGTTCCAGGACTGGTTAGGTCTCCAGCCTTGTCTGTAGCGAGCAACAGCTCCTTCCTGTTTTGGTGCAGAGGAAGTTGATGCTGCTCCTGCTTTGAAATTACGAAAGGAACGAAAATTAGACTGTCTAGCCTTAGGTTTGGCTCTGTCTTGAGGCAGGGCATGGCCTTTACCTCCTGTAATGTCAGCGATAATTTCTTTCAACCCGGGCCCGAATAAGGTCTGCCCTTTGAAAGGTATATTAAGCAATTTAGATTTAGAAGTAACGTCAGCTGACCAGGATTTTAGCCACAGTGCTCTGCGTGCCTGAATGGCGAATCCGGAATTCTTAGCCGTAAGTTTAGTTAAATGTACTACGGCATCTGAAATAAATGAGTTAGCTAACTTAAGGGCTTTAAGCTTGTGTGTAATCTCATCTAATGGAGCTGATTCAAGTGTCTCTTCCAGAGACTCAAACCAAAATGCTGCTGCAGCCGTGACAGGCGCAATGCATGCAAGAGGTTGCAATATAAAACCTTGTTGAACAAACATTTTCTTAAGGTAACCCTCTAACTTTTTATCCATTGGATCTGAAAAGGCACAGCTATCCTCCACCGGGATAGTGGTACGCTTAGCTAAAGTAGAAACTGCTCCCTCCACCTTAGGGACCGTTTGCCATAAGTCCCGTGTGGTGGCGTCTATTGGAAACATCTTTCTAAATATCGGAGGGGGTGAGAACGGCACACCGGGTCTATCCCACTCCTTAGTAATAATTTCAGTAAGTCTCTTAGGTATAGGAAAAACGTCAGTACTCGCCGGTACCGCAAAATATTTATCCAACCTACACATTTTCTCTGGTATTGCAACTGTGTTACAATCATTCAGAGCCGCTAACACCTCCCCTAGTAATACACGGAGGTTTTCCAGCTTAAATTTAAAATTTGAAATATCTGAATCCAGTTTGTTTGGATCAGAACCGTCACCCGCAGAATGAAGCTCTCCGTCCTCATGTTCTGCAAATTGTGACGCAGTGTCTGACATGGCCCTAATATTATCAGCGCACTCTGTTCTCACCCCAGAGTGATCACGCTTACCTCTTAGTTCTGGTAATTTAGCCAAAACTTCAGTCATAACAGTAGCCATATCCTGTAATGTGATTTGCAATGGCCGCCCAGATGTACTCGGCGCTACAATATCACGCACCTCCCGAGCGGGAGATGCAGGTACTGACACGTGAGGCGAGTTAGTCGGCATAACTCTCCCCTCGTTGTTTGGTGAAATATGTTCAATTTGTACAGATTGACTTTTATTTAAAGTAGCATCAATACAGTTAGTACATAAATTTCTATTGGGCTCCACTTTGGCTTTAGCACATATAGCACAGATATCTTCCTCTGAATCAGACATGTTTAACACACTAGCAAATAAACTAGCAACTTGGAAATACTTTTCAAGTAATTTACTATAATATGAAAACGTACTGTGCCTATAAGAAGCACAGAAAAAGTTATGACAGTTGAAAATTAATAAACTGAAAAGTTATAGCATCAAATCTTTGTAAAAAACACAATTTTAGCAAAGGATTGCTCCAATTAGCAAAGGATAACTAACCCTGATAGCAGAAAAAAAAAAAAAAAAATACAGAAAACAGAATTTATGTTTACCTGATAAATTACTTTCTCCAACGGTGTGTCCGGTCCACGGCGTCATCCTTACTTGTGGGATATTCTCTTCCCCAACAGGAAATGGCAAAGAGCCCAGCAAAGCTGGTCACATGATCCCTCCTAGGCTCCGCCTACCCCAGTCATTCGACCGACGTTAAGGAGGAATATTTGCATAGGAGAAACCATATGTTACCGTGGTGACTGTAGTTAAAGAAAATAAATTATCAGACCTGATTAAAAAAACCAGGGCGGGCCGTGGACCGGACACACCGTTGGAGAAAGTAATTTATCAGGTAAACATAAATTCTGTTTTCTCCAACATAGGTGTGTCCGGTCCACGGCGTCATCCTTACTTGTGGGAACCAATACCAAAGCTTTAGGACACGGATGAAGGGAGGGAGCAAATCAGGTCACCTAAATGGAAGGCACCACGGCTTGCAAAACCTTTCTCCCAAAAATAGCCTCAGAAGAAGCAAAAGTATCAAATTTGTAAAATTTAGAAAAAGTGTGCAGTGAAGACCAAGTCGCTGCCTTACATATCTGATCAACAGAAGCCTCGTTCTTGAAGGCCCATGTGGAAGCCACAGCCCTAGTGGAGTGAGCTGTGATTCTTTCAGGAGGCTGCCGTCCGGCAGTCTCATAAGCCAATCGGATAATGCTTTTAATCCAGAAGGAGAGAGAGGTAGAAGTTGCTTTTTGACCTCTCCGTTTACCAGAATAAACAACAAACAAAGACAAGTTTGTCTGAAATCCTTAGTAGCTGCTAAGTAAAATTTGAGAGCACGAACTACATCCAAGTTGTGCAACAAACGTTCCTTCTTTGAAACTGGATTAGGACACAAAGAAGGCACAACTATCTCCTGGTTAATGTTTTTGTTAGAAACAACTTTTGGAAGAAAACCAGGTTTAGTACGCAAAACCACCTTATCTGCATGGAACACCAGATAAGGAGAAGAACACTGCAGAGCAGATAATTCTGAAACTCTTCTAGCAGAAGAAATTGCAACCAAAAACAAAACTTTCCAAGATAATAACTTAATATCAACGGAATGTAAGGGTTCAAACGGAACCCCCTGAAGAACTGAAAGAACTAGGTTGAGACTCCAAGGAGGAGTCAAAATTTTGTAAACAGGCTTGATTCTAACCAGAGCCTGAACAAAGGCTAGAACATCTGGCACAGCTGCCAGCTTTTTGTGAAGTAACACAGACAAGGCAGAAATCTGTCCCATCAAGGAACTTGCAGATAATCCTTTTTCCAATCCTTCTCGAAGGAAGGATAGACTCTTAGGAATCTTAACCTTGTCCCAAGGGAATCCTGCAGATTCACACCAACAGATATACCAAATTATGTGGTAATTTTTCTGGTTACAGGCTTTCAGGCCTGAACAAGAGTATTAATAACAGAATCTGAGAACCCTCGCTTTGATAAGATCAAGCGTTCAATCTCCAAGCAGTCAGCTGGAGTGGGTCGAACGGACCTAGAACAAGAAGGTCTCTCAAAGGTAGCTTCCATGGTGGAGCCGATGACATATTCACCAGATCTGCATACCAAGTCCTGCGTGGCCACGCAGGAGCTATCAAAATCACCGACGCCCTCTCCTGATTGATCCTGGCTACCAGCCTGGGGATGAGAGGAAACGGCGGGAACACATAAGCTAGTTTGAAGGTCCAAGGTGCTACTAGTGCATCCACTAGAGCCGCCTTGGGATCCCTGGATCTGTACCCGTAGTAAGGAACTCTGAAGTTCTGACGAGAGGCCATCAGATCCATGTCTGGAATGCCCCACGGTTGAGTGACTTGGGCAAAGATTTCCGGATGGAGTTCCCACTCCCCCGGATGCAATGTCTGACGACTCAGAAAATCCGCTTCCCAATTTTCCACTCCTGGGATGTGGATAGCAGACAGGTGGCAGGAGTGAGACTCCGCCCATAGAATGATTTTGGTCACTTCTTCCATCGTTAGGGAACTCCTTGTTCCCCCCTGATGGTTGATGTATGAACTTGGCCCTCGCTAGCTGAGGCCAAGCTTTGAGAGCATTGAATATCGCTCTCAGTTCCAGAATATTTATCGGTAGAAGAGATTCTACCCGAGACCAAAGACCCTGAGCTTTCAGGGATCCCCAGACCGCGCCCCAGCCCATCAGACTGGCGTCGGTCGTGACAATGACCCACTCTGGTCTGCGGAAGGTCATCCCTTGTGACAGGTTGTCCAGGGACAGCCACCAACGGAATGAGTCTCTGGTCCTCTGATTTACTTGTATCTTCGGAGACAAGTCTGAATAGTCCCCATTCCACTGACTGAGCATGAACAGTTGTAATGGTCTTAGATGAATGCGCACAAAAGGAACTATGTCCATTGCCGCTACCATCAAACCTATCACTTCCATGCACTGCGCTATGGAAGGAAGAGGAACGGAATGAAGTATCCGACAAGAGTCTAGAAGTTTTGTTTTTCTGGCTTCTGTCAGAAAAATCCTCATTTCTAAGGAGTCTATTATAGTTCCCAAGAAGGGAACCCTCGTTGACGGAGATAGAGAACTCTTTTCCACGTTCACTTTCCATCCGTGAGATCTGAGAAAGGCCAGGACAATGTCCGTGTGAGCCTTTACTTGAGGAAGGGACGACGCTCGAATCAGAATGTCGTCCAAGTAAGGTACTACAGCAATGCCCCTTGGTCTTAGCACCGCCAGAAGGGACCCTAGTACCTATGAGAAAATCCTAGGAGCAGTGGCTAATCCGAAAGAAAACGCCACGAACTGGAAATGCTTGTCCAGGAATGCAAACCTTAGGAACCGATGATGTTCCTTGTGGATAGGAATATGTAGATACGCATCCTTGAAATCCACCTTGGTCATGAATTGACCTTCCTGGATGGAAGGAAGAAGTGTTCGAATGGTTTCCATCTTGAACGATGGAACCTTGAGAACTTGTTCAAGATCTAGAGATCTAAGATTGGTCTGAACGTTCCCTCTTTTTTGGGAACTATGAACAGATTGGAGTAGAACCTCATCCCTTGTTCTCCTAATGGAACAGGATGAATCACTCCCATTTTTAGCAGGTCTTCTACCCAATGTAAGAATGCCTGTCTTCTTATGTGGTCTGAAGACAACTGAGACCTGTGGAACCTCCCCCTTGGAGGAAGCCCCTTGAACTCCAGAGAATAACCTTGGGAGACTATTTCTAGCGCCCAAGGATCCAGAACATCTCTTGCCCAAGCCTGAGCGAAGAGAGAGAGTCTGCCCCCCACCAGATCCGGTCCCGGATCGGGGGCCCGCATTTCATGCTGTCTTGGTAGCAGTGGCAGGTTTCCTGGCCTGCTTTCCTTTGTTCCAGCCTTGCATAGGTCTCCAGGCTGGATTGGCTTGAGAAGTATTACCTTCCTGCTTAGAGGACGTAGCCCTTGGGGCTGATCCGTTTCTGCGAAAGGGACGAAACTTAGGTTTATTTTTGGTCTTGAAAAGACCTATCCTGAGGAAGGGCGTGGCCCTTAGGTTAAACACTAAAAAACTCTAAGCCATCTCCGTGGAGATGTTGCCTGTACAACGGCAAAGAGAATGACTGGGGTAGGCGGAGCCTAGGAGGGATCATGTGACCAGCTTTGCTGGGCTCTTTGCCATTTCCTGTTGGGGAAGAGAATATCCCACAAGTAAGGATGACGCCGTGGACCGGACACACCTATGTTGGAGAAATAAACGTTTTTTTTATCACAGTCAACTACAATCTCACAGCTCTGCTGTGAGTGATTACCTCCCTCAAAACAAGTTTTGAAGACCCCTGAGTTCTGTAGAGATGAACCGGATCATGCAGGGAAGACAAACTTCTGACTGAATTTTTTGATGCGTAGCAAAAGCACCAAAAAAGGTCCCTCCCCCTCACACATAACAGTGAGAGAGATCAGTAAACTGTCATAAATTAAATAAAACGACTGCCAAGTGGAAAAAAATAGTGCCCAAAACATTTTTTCACCCAGTACCTCAGAAAATTAAACGATTTTACATGCCAGCAAAAAACGTTTAACATTAATAAATTGAGTGTTATTAAAAAGCCTGTTGCTAGTCCCTGCAAATTAGGCTAAAGTTTTATGCATACAGTATAATTCCAGTGAAGTGCCATTCCCCAGAATACTGAAGTGTAAAATATACATACATGACAGCCTGATACCAGTTGCTGCTACTGCATTTAAGGCTGAGTTTACATTATATCGGTATGGCAGAATTTTCTCATCAATTCCATTGTCAGAAAATAATAAGCTGCTACATACCTCTTTGCAGATTAATCTGCCCGCTGTCCCCTGATCTGAAGTTTACCTCTCCTCAGATGGCCGAGAAACAGCAATATGATCTTAACTACTCCGGCTAAAATCATAGAAAAACTCAGGTAGATTCTTCTTCAAATTCTACCAGAGAAGGAATAACACACTCCGGTGCTATTATAAAATAACAAACTTTTGATTGAAGGTATGAAACTAAGTATAATCACCACAGTCCTCTCACACATCCTATCTATTCGTTGGGTGCAAGAGAATGACTGGTAATGGCAGTTAGGGGAGGAGCTATATAGCAGCTCTGCTGGGTGAATCCTCTTGCACTTCCTGTTGGGGAGGAGTTAATATCCCATAAGTAATGGATGATCCGTGGACTGGATACACTTAACAAGAGAAATATGGGTTTCATGTCTCTTTAATTTATAGCCTTTTGAAATGTCTTTTTAAGGGGTGCACTGTAAGACCTAGCATTATTATTTCTTGTCATTTAAAGTGGGCAAAGTGCGGCATACATTATGGAATTAGTAGAACTGGGTGTAAATAATTTTTTTAACTATACAGGTAACGTTAGTTTAAAGGGACATAATACGCATATACTAAATCACTTGAAACTGATGCAGTGTAACTGTAAAAAGCTGACAGGAAAATATCACCTGAGCATCTCTATGTAAAAAAGGAAGATATTTTACCTCACAATCTCCTCAGCTCAGCAGAGTAAGTTCTGTGTAAAAAGTTATACTCAGCTGCTGCCCAGCTGCAGGTAAAAAAAAAAATTATGAAGAAATGAACAGCAGCCAATCAGCATCAACAGTGCTGAGGTCATGAACTCTTTTACTGTGATCTCATGATATTTCACTTAACTCATGAGATTTCATAGTAAACTTCCTTAAAATGAATTAGGGAAATAACATGAGTGCACGAGGCTCAACCCCTTAGCTGTCCCGGGACAGATATACTGATTTGCTGCTTAGAAGTCCTTTACAATGGGATGTGGCTACTGAGAAACTTTTGAGGTAAAATATATCTTTCTTTTTTACATAGAGATGTTCAGGTGATATTTTCTAGTCAGCTTTTTACAGCTATACTGCATCACTTTCAAGTGTTTAAACATTTGGGTATCATGGCCCTTTAATAAACCCAATAGGTAGTTTGCTCATCCATTCTAGAGATATTCTCTTTTGTAATAAATAATGCATAGAGAATTAATTAAAATGTAATATTATTAATTTCTATCGAATTGGGTATTACAAAGCATTAATGTAAATAGTATTTAAAGTTGATCGTTAATTCTAGGGAGATTCTTAAGTGCTCACACACGATCTATTTACGTTTACTGTGCATCAAATTTTTCTAATCCACAATCGATAGAGCAGGTCTCTGGCATCCAATACTGAAAATAATAAGGTGACGCATTCTACGACGTTTACCTATCTTGCGCATGCTCATCGCATAGAACAGTCGCCATCTTCCAACTGGAGTTGTCAGCCCATATTGGAAATCGGTAACAGAAATTTAGTGGTTTGGAAAAATTGATAATTTCAGAGACAAAACGATTACAAACGGTAAATATTTGAAATAAGGACATTTGCAATGCCCATCATGTTTCAATGTATATTTTTAGCTATGAGGAATTAATTTTTGACTACAGTGTCCCTTTAACCTCTCCCGCCACCTAAAGTTTGACAGATTGCAAGGAGCCTTATTAGTTCAGATTGGCTATGTGTGGGGCCCCAAGTCCGGGCAGACTAGAATCATGATATTGAATCTCATCTGCCCAGCAGAAGATAAATGTAGCAATGATGTATACAAAGGAAACAATTAGACTTAGAATAATATGCCGATGTATTTTTACAATTATATTAGTTATTTAAATGGACAGTCAACAATAGAATTTTTATTGTTTTAAAAGATAGATAACATAATTTATGTAAGAACTTACCTGATAAATTCATTTCTTTCATATTAGCAAGAGTCCATGAGCTAGTGACGTATGGGATATACATTCCTACCAGGAGGGGCAAAGTTTCCCAAACCTCAAAATGCCTACAAATACACCCCTCACCACACCCACAAATCAGTTTAACGAATAGCCAAGAAGTGGGGTGATAAGAAAAAAGTGCGAAAGCATAAAAAATAAGGAATTGGAAATAATTGTGCTTTATACAAAAAAATCATAACCACCACAAAAAAAGGGGTGGGCCTCATGGACTCTTGCTAATATGAAAGAAATGAATTTATCAGGTAAGTTCTTACATAAATTATGTTTTCTTTCATGTAATTAGCAAGAGTCCATGAGCTAGTGACGTATGGGATAATGACTACCCAAGATGTGGATCTTCCCACGCAAGAGTCACTAGAGAGGGAGGGATAAAATAAAGACAGCCAATTCCTGCTGAAAATAATCCACACCCAAAATAAAGTTTAAATGAAAACATAAGCAGAAGATTCAAACTGAAACCGCTGCCTGAAGTACTTTTCTACCAAAAACTGCTTCAGAAGAAGAAAACACATCAAAATGGTAGAATTTAGTAAAAGTATGCAAAGAGGACCAAGTTGCTGCTTTGCAAATCTGATCAACCGAAGCTTCATTCCTAAACGCCCAGGAAGTAGAAACTGACCTAGTAGAATGAGCTGTAATCCTTTGAGGCGGAGTTTACCTGACTCGACATAAGCATGAGGAATTAAAGATTTCAACCAGGATGCCAAAGAAATGGCAGAGGCCTTCTGACCTTTCCTAGAACCGGAAAAGATAACAAATAGACTAGAAGTCTTTCGGAAAGTCTTAGTAGCTTCAACATAATATTTCAAAGCTCTAACCACATCCAAAGAATGCAATGATTTCTCCTTAGAATTCTTAGGATTAGGACATAATGAAGGAACCACAATCTCTCTACTAATGTTGTTGGAATTCACAACCTTAGGTAAAAATTCAAAAGAAGGGGGGCGGAGCCTGGCCGCACTGGAATATGGCTGCTTTAGTGTAGAGCTCTGAAGCCCTAAGTTTAAAAACCGCCTAAAAAGTGCCTTCATCCACCTTACTTCATTAGCTAACAGGCGATGGCAGCTAATAGATGAATCCTACATAACATGATATAAAAGAAAAACGCTCAGGGGGGTGTTCCAAATATCACCTAACTTTTCTCCCCTCCGTGAAAGCTGGGGCCTACTGCAACTCTACCCGCACCCTAACGGCTCATCCAGCCACCAGACTCTTTATACAACAAATCAGCTGACAGGAGCTGGCGGTGCAGAAAGTGACAACTCACCGCTGCCCGGAACTCGCAACAAGCTGCTCTGATCAGCGATCACGGAGCTACTCTGGTAAGTGACACCGCTACGCGCCCCCTCCACACTTGTCACTGAGGGCATCAGACCTGAAGGCAGTAGACCCCCGCACTCTAACCGCTGACATCCTGAAACATAAGAGTCACTAAATTAGAGGGATACCTACGGGAGGACAGTCTAACCAGCAGGGCGCAATCACCTAGCAGTATCACGTGGGCTGTGGGCCTAGGCAGACACGGGAACTGAGGCGGCCATTCTCAAAGGCCAAAGTTAAAAAAGCCAAAACAGACCCTGCAGCAATAAAAAAATAAAAAAATAAAGCACAATAAAAAATATACATACTAACACTCCATAAGTTTGCCCATAGTCGAAGTGTAAGAGAGCAAAGGAGCTGCACAACTGAGACAGAGCTACCTGATTTACTGATGTACTGTGAGAGCAGCAAAAACTGGTGATCTGGCTGCTGAAACAATGCAGGCCTCCCATTGCTGAAAGAAAAAAAAAAAAAAGGAGAAAAAAAGGACTGGGGAGTAGCACTAGTTTACACATAGTGGCCTTGTTCTGTTGCAGGCTGTGATGCCAAACAAGAAAACCTCCAAGCTACTCAAAGATTGTAAATTGTCCACAATGAATAACTTCTTGAAGCAAGCAGATCCCTCTACATCTTCCCCCAGAGACACTCACTTAAGGGAACAGCAAAATGAAGGGACACAGAGCACAAATCTACCTACCTATGTCACAAAAGAGGACCTCAAACACCTATCCTCAAAGGACGATATTAAATCTGCTATGCAGGAGGTGAAGGATCTATTTGTAGAACTTAAACAAGATATCAAAGGGATGGAAAACAGAGTGCAGAAATTGGAAGAATCTACTCAAAAACATAACACAGAGCTCCAACTCCAAGGAGAAACCACTCAATTACACGCAGATATGCTACAAAATCTTATGGATCGTATGGAAGACCTAGAAAATAGGAGCCGGCGCAACAACATCAGGATTCGCGGAATCCCTGAACTGGTGTCTCCAACTGCCCTAATGGGTTATCTGCAGAGTCTCTTCCGCACCATAAAAAAAACCCCAACAGCCCCTGAAATTCCAATCGAGAGGGCCCACCGAGCACTTTGTCCCAGACCTCCCAATAAGGCACCCCCGGGGGATGTGATCGTGAAGCTACTTTCGTTCAGGGACAAAGAAGAGATAATGAAAGGGTCTAGAGATAACTCACCGATTACACACGCCGGGACAGAAATACAGATTTTCTCGGACCTCTGCCCTGCTACCCTGCAAAAACGCAGAGATCTAAAGTTCATCACAACAGTACTCAGAGAGAAACAAATCGCATATCGCTGGGGTTTCCCCACCTGCATTATCGCCATCAAAGATAATACTACCTCCATTTTCCGCACCATACCAGATCTAACAACCTTCAACAACAACCTCGGTTTGAACATCCAACTCCCCCCATCATTGGCGCACCTACAGGAGAATGCCCCCACAGAGCACCAAGCCACAGAGGCGAACCCACTGTGAATCTTCTCCACACATTGAACTGCCTGCAGCGGGTCTATACCCCTCAAACTAAGCAGGTTACTTCACCAACTTAAAACTAAGAACTCTTTTGGCCATGAACTACCTCCTCTTCTGATGGGTAATATAGTATACAGAATGTTTATCCTTTACTTTTAGTTTGGTTATCAAAATGTTTAAATGTTATTAATGTTCATTTGTAATAATGTATTGCTTACACCTGTATGAAGAACGTATTAGAAATGTACTAACCTAACACCTTAAGCAGACAAAACTATGATCACATTGAAATGGATGTTGGTAGAGTGAACACATAAGCATTCATGCATACAACTCCACCCTACCCACAAACACTGCATCACACTCGCACCCCCCTCAGCAACAACACAAACATTTTTTTAAAAAAAAAAAAAATAAAATAATAATACTATACAGTACTTGAATAAATGCTGCCATGGTTTAAATATCATAATCCGGCAGACATACTAAATATCTAACACAAGCAAGCATGCTAGTCACAGGTTTTGGACTAGGGATATTACCCCTAGTGTTGTTTTTCTTTTCTCTGTTGGAATATTGTATTGTTTACTGGTAAACCAGAGATTACATTTTCTTGCTTCATTGGTGACTTCTTATTTTTTGTTTTATACACTCAAAAGCCACAACTGCACCGTCCACTATACCTTCCCCTTACCTCCTTAACCTCTCCTACCACCCACAACTCTTGAACCCTCCCCTTCCCCCCTCTCTTCATAAGGGATAAACTGAGAGGAAAACTAAAATGCAGACACACACTAACAGAAACATCCCGCGGGGAATAGAACTAATTACTATAAACGTGAAGGGACTAAATAACCCCGGGAAACGGTCCATAGTACTAAGGGACCTCCAGAAACTAGGAGGGGATATCATCCTTCTTCAGGAAACACACTTTAAAAAGGGCCATGAACCCAAGTGGTTTCAGAAACATTACACGCAAGCGTTCTTTGCGTCAAACACAACTAAGAAAAATGGTGTGGGTATACTAATCCACACCAAGACCTCATTCCAACACTCCCAGACAGTAAAAGACCCCGAGGGCCGCTACATCGTAGTCACGGGCCTGTTACACAATAGCCCCGTGACCATAGTCAATCTATACTCCCCAAACACACTCCAAACCCCCTTCTTCAAAAAATTAAAACAAAAAATTTTGGAACTACAGAACGGTATTCTTATCATGGGGGGGGGGGACTTTAATGTGGCCCTAAACCCATCCATCGACACTTCGGATGGATCCTCCAGCACCACTCCCAAAACGATCAAGGCGATCGGATCCCTTCTGAGGGATCTAAAAGTGCACGACACTTGGCGCATAACCCACCCTAACTCAAAAGACTACACTTTCTTCTCCTACCCCCACAATAAATACTCAAGAATTTACTAGGTCTTCACTGACACTTTAGGACTGTCACTCGTATCAGACTGTAATATTCATCCAATCACATGGTCAGACCATGCTCCTGTAGCATGCACACTACAATGGCCAGACATGCCGGTGTCTTCCTTTGTGTGGAGATTGGATGACGCGCTGATAAACAACACAGCTACTCAAAAAGACATTGACAAACTACTCCAAGAATACTTCCAACTAAACACTACTGACAACATGCCTTTAGCCACCATCTGGGAGGCGCATAAATGCGTACTCAGAGGGGAATTTATCAAACTAAGAGCGAAACAAATGAGGTGTAAAAGGGAAAAGCTTAACACACTTCTTACCAAACTCTCACAGATAGAATCCTCACATAAGCAAGACCCCTTAAACGTACCCCTTTCAGCCGAATTAGAACAAGCAAAAAAAAACCTCTTAAATCACCTACAAGAGGAACAACAAAGGAAAGCCCTCCATTTGAAACAAATATTTTATGACTAAAACAACAAAGCAGGGAAGTCACTAGCCCGTGCCATTAACTGTCGCAAACTCAACTCTTACATCCATGAGCTAACTGACACGCAAGGTAGTCCACAACACGACGCCAAAAATATTGCCAAGACCTTCAGGGAATATTATAACACTCTATATAATTTACACCCTAATACTCTGAATACCACTGAGCCTCAAACACTCACTCAGGACACTCTCGCTGCCCAACAATATCTAGCCAAAGTGGGGACTCCCTCACTATCGGAAGAAGAGAAATCCTCCTTGGAAGAACCCTTTACCCTCAGAACTTTTAAACACTATTAAAGAATTACCTACAGGGAAAAGCCCTGGCGCAGACGGGCTAGGCTCAAAGTACTACAAAACATTCGCGCACACACTCGCCCCGCACCTTCTAGCTATCTTTAACTCCACAGCTGAGATGGCCTCCCTCCCTGGTACAATGCTGGAGGCGCATATAATTGTGCTCCCAAAACCTGGCAAATCACCTACCAAACCTGAAAATTTCCGTCCAATATCCCTCCTCAATTCGGACATAAAAATCTTAGCTAAGCTACTAGCAAACAGGCTTAACAAATTTTTACCCCAACTTATCTCTACTGACCAAGTCGGATTCATTCCGAACAGAGAGGCGAGAGACAATACACTTAAAGTGCTTCAACTCCTCTCCCACGCCCATAACACCCACACCCCCCTGTCTCTTCTCTCAACAGATGCTGAAAAAGCATTTGACCGTGTCAACTGGTCCTTCATGTTCTCCACTTTAACTAAAATGAACATTGGCCCAAAATTCCAAAATATGATTCTATCTTTATACTCATCACCTAATGCCAGAATACACGTAAATGGAGTACTATCGGATCCATTTAAAATATCTAATGGTACCAGGCAGGGTTGCCCGCTCTCACCAATCCTATTTGCTATCTCCATAGAACCCCTAGCATCTAAAATACGTGATAACCCCCAAATTAAAGGCCTCCAAATCCAATCTACAACCTACAAATTAGCCATGTACGCGGATGACATCCTGCTCACCCTAACTGATACAGCCCATTCATTACCTGAAGTTCTAAAAGAATTCGACCAATATGGTCTGGTATCTAACTTTCATCTAAACTTAAACAAATCTGAACTCCTCAATATTAATGAATCAAACGAGATCTTCGCTACTATTAAAAGCAGTTGCCCCATAAAAGTGGTTGAGAAAGAGATCCGTTATTTAGGCATCATCATTACCTCCTCACTAGCAGGCCTAGTTGAAGCCAATTACAAAAAAATAAAAGAGGAAATCATAGCTGACTTGTCCAGTTGGAAAAAGAAGCATATATCATGGCTAGGACGTATTAACATAGTCAAAATGAATATTCTACCTAGAGAATTATATCTACTACAAACTATTCCAATCCCTCCAACCACTCCACATATCCAACACATTCAACATGCCTTGGAAAAATACACATGGCAGGGAATCAAACCAAGGATTAACAGAGCTACAATGCACAAACCAAGATCGATGGGGGGGGGGGGGGGGTGAGCCTCCCTAACTTACACCTTTATAGACAGGCTATCACATTACAACGAGCTGTTGAGTGGTGCCAAAACCTGGCACACAAGGCTTGGATAGGACTAGACTCTGACATACTTAAATGCCATAATGTGGGTTCCTTGCTGTGGACCCCACATAGATTTTGCTCACCCCAAACATCACTTTACCCACTTCTAAGTGAAACTATGGCAGCATGGGATGGCATCGCTGCCACACAAGTCACCATCACAACCCCCACTTCGCCCCTGGTGTCGATATACGATAATCCATCCTTAAATTTCCAGTCACCAGCGAGGAACACAATGAATAATACACCACTAAATAAAATAGCCATATACAACGCCTTGAACCAAAATAAACTCAAAACCCAAATGGAGCTCGCGGAGTGGAACCCTGTCACTTTCTCATCTTGGTTCCGTTGCGCCCAACTGTACCACTACATCACCACGCATAGACATAGACACTCGCTCCTCAGGCCTCTCACACCATTTGAAACCCTATGCACACAGAACCACCCGCCAAAACATCTCATCTCAAAGCTCTACAATATGCTACAAGGTGATGGCCTAAATAGCCTCCCCCTGTATGTACGGAGCTGGCACAACGAGCTAGGGCTCGAACTAGCAGCCGAAGACTGGGCCAAAATTTTTGAAGCCACCAAAAAATGCTCGGTATCTGCCAAAACTAAAGAAACCCAATATAAATTTCTGAGCAGGTGGTACCTCACCCCCCAAAGAATTAAAAAAATTTACCCCAAGTCCACAGATAAGTGTTGGAGAGGATGTGGCCAAACAGGTACCATGTTACACATCTGATGGGACTGCCCCAAATTAGGAGACTTCCTCTCTGCAGGTCATAATATTAGTCAACTTAGATTCCTTATCATAGATCAGGTAATGAAACCAAGAAGGGGTGGTGACAGGGAACATCTCCTCCAAATGAGGGAGATGTTCTGGATCCATAAACTAGATTGCCTGACCCCTAGGAGTCTAAATAAAGACTTTGATTGGAGTCTGTTTTATTGACCTCTAATTAATTATGTAGCGTATGGATAAGTCAACTAATATATAAAAATATAAAAATATAGACATTAATATCTATGGATAGCAATAACTGGTCAAATACTGGCAAATATCTAAGGATAATAAGAACTGGTCAAATACTGGCAAATAGGATTTGAAAAAAAGAAAAAAAGAAAAAAAGAAAAAAAAGAAAAAAAATAAAATATATTTTTTTTTTAAAAAAACAGGTGTTTTTGGGAAGGTATATCTCTTTAAATTTTTCTGTATGTTTATTATTATTTTTTTGTCTGAAATTTATGATAATGAGAATGTATTATGTACATTGATTCCTATTACTGTGGCTCTATAGATATTGGGATTTTATTAACTCCTCTTTTAAATTGTATATAGGTTTTATGTGATTTTAAGAATGTGTGATGGTGTTCATCCATTCCATGAAGGAACACTGAAAAATTTAGAATAAAAACATGTGGTGTACTATATCTTTCATCCACAAGATGTCACTGTTGCAATAGCAATGGCTGTGCTCCTTATGGAATGGGTTAATTAACACCAGGTGAGTGACTAACAGGTGTAGGTATAAGTAGCAGAAACCTGTATAGTTAAAGTGTACATGACTAAGAGCCTAATGCTGGCTTGAAACGTTGTATATCAATGGGACCCATGACAGAAGAATAAAGGTCTTTTAAAGAAATTGGCGGCTGGAGTTTTTTTGAAATTTATGGACTTTGGTGAGACTTGGCAAGTCTGTTACTCCGTGCCCCACTGGAAGAGGTAAATTGGTGTGCTGTTTTCCATTTTGTGATTTCACCAAATTAGGAGACTTCTGGAAGGAAATGTTTGACGTGATCAGTCAGAAACTTGATACAGAGATCCATCCAAGCCCAATGTCCCTACTCTATCATGACCTCCCAAGACTTCCTAACACACATGACAAAGCACTTCTCATAATCATGCTGAATGGGGCAAAAGCCCTAATTCCCCAAAAATGGAAAACTGACTCTATCCCCACTCTTATAGAGTGGAAGTCACTAGTCTCTTCACAGTTGCAACTCGAAAGGTTCCACTAACTCAAATTAGGCCAACCTGGCATACACGAACTCATGCTGATGACATGGGAGGGAAACCCCATCAACTGATCAGGGCGACAGGAGACTGGCATCCATCGCACTTCAGAACTTCCCCTTGCTCCCCTCCCCCATCCCGCGAATTTTTGACCCTCCAGCTTTATCCCCCTCTTCAGCTTCCTACCTCCCCCTCTACACCTCCCCTCCCCCCACTTCTCAAATGTATTACCACGCATATCTTTGTTTATCAAAGCATGTTTGTGTTTTACCAGAATGTTCAACATTTATTGTTCAGATATAAAATATGTAAAATGATAAAACAAGGTAAATCCATCGACAGGAACAGCAGTGGCAGGAGTCTGACCTTCAGATTCTTCTCTAACCGGCAGAGAGAGACTTGGGAAAGATTATATACTACTTGTGACTAAGGACTAACCAATCCTGACCTTTCAACCTTTTAATGTACGCACTGACCATTGTTGTTCACAACATCTGTTTGTTTACTTGTATTTAAATAAAGATTTACCTTTTGAAAAAAAAAAAATTCAAAAGAAGTTCGCAACACCGCCTTATCCTGATGAAAAATCAAAAAAGGAGACTCACAAGAAAGAGCAGATAATTCAGAAACTCTTCTGGCAGAAGAGATGGCCAAAAGGAACAAAACTTTCCAAGAAAGTAATTTAATGTCCAATGAATGCATAGGTTCAAACGGAGGAGCTTGAAGAGCCCCCAGAACAAAATTCAAACTCCAAGGAGGAGAAATTGACTTAATAACAGGTTTTATACGCACCAAAGCTTGTACAAAACAATGACTATCAGGAAGATTAGCAATCTTTCTGTGAAAAAGAACAGAAAGAGCAGAGATTTGTCCTTTCAAGGAACTTGCAGACAAACCTTTATCCAAACCATCCTGAAGAAACTGTAAAATTCTTCTAAAAGAATGCCAGGAAAAATGATGAAAAAGACACCAAGAAATATAAGTCTTCCAGACTCTATAATATATCTCCCTAGATACAGATTTACGAGCCTGTAACATAGTATTAATCACAGAGTCAGAGAAACCTCTTTGACTAAGAATCAAGCGTTCAATCTCCACACCTTTAAATTTAAGGATTTGAGATCCTGATGGAAAAAAGGACCTTGAGACAGAAGGTCTGGTCTTAACGGAAGAGTCCACGGTTGGCAAGAAGCCATCCGGACAAGATCCGCATACCAAAACCTGTGAGGCCATGCTGGAGCTACCAGCAGAACAAACGAGCATTCCTTCAGAATTTTGGAGATCACTCTTGGAAGAAGAACTAGAGGTGGAAAGATATAGGCAGGATGATACTTCCAAGGAAGTGACAATGCATCCACTGCTTCCGCTTGAGGATCCTTGGATCTGGACAGATACCTGGGAAGTTTCTTGTTTAGATGAGAGGCCATCAGATCTATTTCTGGAAGCCCCCACATTTGAACAATCTGAAGAAATACCTCTGGGTGAAGAGACCATTCGCCCGGATGCAACGTTTGGCGACTGAGATAATCCGCTTCCCAATTGTCTATACCTGGGATATGAACCGCAGAAACTAGACAGGAGCTGGATTCCGCCCAAACCAGAATTCGAGATACTTCTTTCATAGCTAGAGGACTGTGAGTCCCTCCTTGATGATTGATGTATGCTACAGTTGTGACATTGTCTGTCTGAAAACAAATGAACGATTCTCTCTTCAGAAGAGGCCAAGACTGAAGAGCTCTGAAAATTGCACGGAGTTCCAAAATATTGATCGTAATCTCACCTCCTGAGATTCCCAAACCCCTTGTGCCGTCAGAGACCCCCACACAGCTCCCCAACCTGTAAGACTTGCATCTGTTGAAATTACAGTCCAGGTCGGAAGAACAAAAGAAGCCCCCTGAATTAAACGATGATGATCTGTCCACCACGTCAGAGAGTGTCGTACAATCGGCTTTAAAGATATTAATTGAGATATCTTTGTGTAATCCCTGCACCATTGGTTCAGCATACAGAGCTGAAGAGGTCGCATGTGAAAACGAGCAAAGGGGATCGCGTCCGATGCAGCAGTCATAAGACCTAGAATTTCCATGCATAAGGCTACCGAAGGAAATGATTGTGACTGAAGGTTTCGACAAGCTGATATCAATTTTAGACGTCTCTTGTCTGTCAAAGATAGAGTCATGGACACTGAATCTATCTGGAAACCCAAAAAGGTTACCCTTGTCTGAGGAATCAATGAACTTTTTAGTAAATTGATCCTCCAACCATGATCTTGAAGAAACAACACAAGTCGATTCGTATGAGATTCTGCTAAATGTAAAGACTGAGCAAGTACCAAGATATCGTCCAAATAAGAAAATACCACAATACCCTGTTCTCTGATTACAGACAGAAGGGCACCGAGAACCTTTGTAAAAATTCTTGGAGCTGTTGCTAGACCAAACGGTAGAGCCACAAACTGGTAATGCTTGTCTAGGAAAGAGAATCTCAGAAACTGAAAGTGATCTGGATGAATCGGAATATGCAGATATGCATCCTGTAAATCTATTGTAGACATATAATGCCCTTGCTGAACAAAAGGCAGGATAGTCCTTACAGTTACCATTTTGAATGTTGGTATCCTTACATAACGATTCAATATCTTTAGATCCAGAACTGGTCTGAAGGAATTCTCCTTCTTTGGTACAATGAAGAGATTTGAATAAAACCCCAGCCCCCGTTCCAGAACTGCCAGCCAACTCTAGATCTGAAACACATTTCAGAAATGCTTGAGCCTTCGCTGGATTTACTGGGACACGGGAAAGAAAAACATAATTTATGTAAGAACTTACCTGATAAATTCATTTCTTTCATATTAACAAGAGTCCATGAGCTAGTGACGTATGGATATACATTCCTACCAGGAGGGGCAAAGTTTCCCAAACCTTAAAATGCCTATAAATACACCCCTCACCACACCCACAAATCAGTTTAACGAATAGCCAAGAAGTGGGGTGATAAGAAAAAAAGTGCGAAGCATATAAAATAAGGAATTGGAATAATTGTGCTTTATACAAAAAAATCATAACCACCACAAAAAAGGGTGGGCCTCATGGACTCTTGTTAATATGAAAGAAATGAATTTATCAGGTAAGTTCTTACATAAATTATGTTTTCTTTCATGTAATTAACAAGAGTCCATGAGCTAGTGACGTATGGGATAATGACTACCCAAGATGTGGATCTTTCCACACAAGAGTCACTAGAGAGGGAGGGATAAAATAAAGACAGCCAATTCCTGCTGAAAATAATCCACACCCAAAATAAAGTTTAACAAAAAACATAAGCAGAAGATTCAAACTGAAACCGCTGCCTGAAGAACTTTTCTACCAAAAAACTGCTTCAGAAGAAGAAAATACATCAAAATGGTAGAATTTAGTAAAAGTATGCAAAGAGGACCAAGTTGCTGCTTTGCAGATCTGGTCAACCGAAGCTTCATTCCTAAACGCCCAGGAAGTAGAAACTGACCTAGTAGAATGAGCTGTAATTCTTTGAGGCGGAATTTTACCCGACTCAACATAGGCAAGATGAATTAAAGATTTCAACCAAGATGCCAAAGAAATGGCAGAAGCTTTCTGGCCTTTCCTAGAACCGGAAAAGATAACAAATAGACTAGAAGTCTTACGGAAAGATTTCGTAGCTTCAACATAATATTTCAAAGCTCTAACAACATCCAAAGAATGCAATGATTTCTCCTTAGAATTCTTAGGATTAGGACATAATGAAGGAACCACAATTTCTCTACTAATGTTGTTGGAATTCACAACTTTAGGTAAAAATTCAAAAGAAGTTCGCAACACCGCCTTATCCTGATGAAAAATTAGAAAAGGAGACTCACACGAAAGAGCAGATAATTCAGAAACTCTTCTAGCAGAAGAGATGGCCAAAAGGAACAAAACTTTCCAAGAAAGTAATTTAATGTCCAATGAATGCATAGGTTCAAACGGAGGAGCTTGAAGAGCTCCCAAAACCAAATTCAAACTCCATGGAGGAGAAATTGACTTAATGACAGGTTTTATACGAACCAAAGCTTGTACAAAACAATGAATATCAGGAAGAATAGCAATCTTTCTGTGAAAAAGAACAGAAAGAGCGGAGATTTGTCCTTTCAAAGAACTCGCGGACAAACCCTTATCTAAACCATCCTGAAGAAACTGTAAAATTCTCGGTATTCTAAAAGAATGCCAAGAAAAATGATGAGAAAGACACCAAGAAATATAAGTCTTCCAGACTCTATAATATATCTCTCGAGATACAGATTTACGAGCCTGTAACATAGTATTAATCACGGAGTCAGAGAAACCTCTATGACCAAGAATCAAGCGTTCAATCTCCATACCTTTAAATTTAAGGATTTCAGATCCGGATGGAAAAAAGGACCTTGAGACAGAAGGTCTGGTCTTAACGGAAGAGTCCATGGTTGGCAAGATGCCATCCGGACAAGATCCGCATACCAAAACCTGTGAGGCCATGCCGGAGCTATTAGCAGAACAAACGAGCATTCCCTCAGAATCTTGGAGATTACTCTTGGAAGAAGAACTAGAGGCGGAAAGATATAGGCAGGATGATACTTCCAAGGAAGTGATAATGCATCCACTGCCTCCGCCTGAGGATCCCGGGATCTGGACAGATACCTGGGAAGTTTCTTGTTTAGATGAGAGGCCATCAGATCTATCTCTGGGGGCCCCCACATTTGAACAATCTGAAGAAATACCTCTGGGTGAAGAGACCATTCGCCCGGATGCAACGTTTGGCGACTGAGATAATCCGCTTCCCAATTGTCTACACCTGGGATATGAACCGCAGAGATTAGACAGGAGCTGGATTCCGCCCAAACCAAAATTCGAGATACTTCTTTCATAGCCAGAGGACTGTGAGTCCCTCCTTGATGATTGATGTATGCCACAGTTGTGACATTGTCTGTCTGAAAACAAATGAACGATTCTCTCTTCAGAAGAGGCCAAAACTGAAGAGCTCTGAAAACTGCACGGAGTTCCAAGATATTGATCGGTAATCTCACCTCCTGAGATTCCCAAACTCCTTGTGCCGTCAGAGATCCCCACACAGCTCCCCAACCTGTGAGACTTGCATCTGTTGAAATTACAGTCCAGGTCGGAAGAACAAAAGAAGCCCCCTGAATTAAACGATGGTGATCTGTCCACCACGTTAGAGAGTGCCGAACAATCGGTTTTAAAGATATTAATTGATATATCTTCGTGTAATCCCTGCACCATTGGTTCAGCATACAGAGCTGAAGAGG
Organism: Bombina bombina; assembly: GCF_027579735.1. NCBI lineage: Eukaryota > Metazoa > Chordata > Amphibia > Anura > Bombinatoridae > Bombina > Bombina bombina. The sequence goes on from NC_069500.1 coordinate 1,245,117,060, forward strand.
TCGCATGTGAAAACGAGCAAAGGGGATCGCGTCCGATGCAGCAGTCATAAGACCTAGAATTTCCATGCATAAGGCTACCGAAGGGAATGATTGAGACTGAAGGTTTCGACAGGCTGTAATCAATTTTAGACGTCTCTTGTCTGTTAAAGACAAAGTCATGGACACTGAATCTATCTGGAAACCCAGAAAGGTTACCCTTGTTTGAGGAATCAAATAACTTTTTGGTAAATTGATCCTCCAACCATGATCTTGAAGAAACAACACAAGTCGATTCGTATGAGACTCTGCTAAATGTAAAGACGGAGCAAGTACCAAGATATCGTCCAAATAAGGAAATACCACAATACCCTGTTCTCTGATTACAGACAGAAGGGCACCGAGAATCTTTGTGAAAATTCTTGGAGCTGTAGCAAGGCCAAACGGTAGAGCCACAAATTGGTAATGCTTGTCTAGAAAAGAGAATCTCAGGAACTGATAATGATCTGGATGAATCGGAATATGCAGATATGCATCCTGTAAATCTATTGTGGACATATAATTCCCTTGCTGAACAAAAGGCAATATAGTCCTTACAGTTACCATCTTGAACGTTGGTATCCTTACATAACGATTCAATAATTTTAGATCCAGAACTGGTCTGAAGGAATTCTCCTTCTTTGGTACAATGAAGAGATTTGAATAAAACCCCATCCCCTGTTCCGGAACTGGAACTGGCATAATTACTCCAGCCAACTCTAGATCTGAAACACAATTCAGAAATGCTTGAGCTTTCACTGGATTTACTGGGACATGGGAAAGAAAAAATCTCTTTGCAGGAGGTCTCATCTTGAAACCAATTCTGTACCCTTCTGAAACAATGTTCTGAATCCAAAGATTGTGAACAGAACTGATCCAAATTTCTTTGAAAAAACGTAACCTGCCCCCTACCAGCTGAACTGGAATGAGGGCCGTACCTTCATGTGAACTTAGAAGCAGGCTTTGCCTTTCTAGCAGGCTTGGATTTATTCCAGACTGGAGATGGTTTCCAAACTGAAACTGCTCCTGAGGACGAAGGATCAGGCTTTTGTTCTTTGTTGAAACGAAAGGAACGAAAACGATTGTTAGCCCTGTTTTTACCTTTAGACTTTTTATCCTGTGGTAAAAAAGTTCCTTTCCCACCAGTAACAGTTGAAATAATAGAATCCAACTGAGAACCAAATAATTTGTTTCCCTGGAAAGAAATGGAAAGTAGAGTTGATTTAGAAGCCATATCAGCATTCCAAGTCTTAAGCCATAAAGCTCTTCTGGCTAAGATAGCCAGAGACATAAATCTAACATCAACTCTAATAATATCAAAAATGGCATCACAGATGAAATTATTAGCATGCTGAAGAAGAATAATAATATCATGAGAATCACGATTTGTTACTTGTTGCGCTAGAGTTTCCAACCAAAAAGTTGAAGCTGCAGCAACATCAGCCAATGATATAGCAGGTCTAAGAAGATTACCTGAACATAGATAAGCTTTTCTTAGAAAAGATTCAATTTTTCTATCTAAAGGATCCTTAAACGAGGTACCATCTGATGTAGGAATGGTAGTACGTTTAGCAAGGGTAGAAATAGCCCCATCAACTTTAGGGATTTTGTCCCAAAATTCTAATCTGTCAGGCGGAACAGGATATAATTACTTAAAACGTTTAGAAGGAGTAAATGAATTACCCAATCTATCCCATTCCTTAGCAATTACTGCAGAAATAGCATTAGGAACAGGAAAGACTTCTGGAATAACCGCAGGAGCTTTAAAAACCTTATCCAAACGTATAGAATTAGTATCAAGAGGACTAGAATCCTCTATTTCTAAAGCAATTAGTACTTCTTTAAGTAAAGAGCGAATAAATTCCATCTTAAATAAATATGAAGATTTATCAGCATCAATCTCTGAGACAGAATCCTCTGAACCAGAAGAGTCCAAAGAATCAGAATGATGGTGTTCATTTAAAAATTCATCTGTAGAGAGAGAAGATTTAAAAGACTTTTTACGTTTACTAGAAGGAGAAATAACAGACAAAGCCTTCTTTATGGATTCAGAAACAAAATCTCTTATGTTATCAGGAACATTCTGCACCTTAGATGTTGAGGGAACTGCAACAGGCAATGGTACATCACTAAAGGAAATATTATCTGCATCAACAAGTTTGTCATGACATTTAATACAAACAACAGCTGGAGGAACAGATACCAAAAGTTTACAGCAGATACACTTAGCTTTGGTAGCTCCAGCACCAGGCAGCGATTTTCCTGAAGTATCTTCTGACTCAGTTGCAACGTGGGACATCTTGCAATATGTAATAGAAAAAACAACATATAAAGCAAAATAGATCAAATTCCTTAAATGACAGTTTCAGGAATGGGAAAAAATGCCAGTGAACAAGCTTCTAGCAACCAGAAGCAATAAATAATGAGACTTAAATAATGTGGAGACAAAAGTGACGGCCATATTTTTTTAGCGCCAAATAAGACGCCCACATTATTAGGCGCCTAAATGCTTTTGGCGCCAAAAATGACGCCACATCCGGAACGCCGACACTTTTGACGCAAAAAAACGTCAAAAAAATGACGCAACTTCCGGTGACACGTATGACGCCGGAAACAGAGTGTCACAGAAAATAAGACTTACTTACCCCAGGACACTCATCTACATGTTGTAGAAAGCCAAACCAGTACTGAAACGAAAATCAGCAGAGGTAATGGTATATATATATATATATATAAGAGTATATCGTCGATCTGAAAAGGGAGGTAAGAGATGAATCTCTACGACCGATAACAGAGAACCTATGAAATAGACCCCGTAGAAGGAGATCATTGCATTCAAAACAGAATTTATGTTTACCTGATAAATTACTTTCTCCAACGGTGTGTCCGGTCCACGGCGTCATCCTTACTTGTGGGATATTCTCTTCCCCAACAGGAAATGGCAAAGAGCCCAGCAAAGCTGGTCACATGATCCCTCCTAGGCTCCGCCTACTCCAGTCATTCGACCGACGTACAGGAGGAAATATGCATAGGAGAAACCATATGATACCGTGGTGACTGTAGTTAGAAAAAATAATTCAACAGACCTGATTAAAAAAACCAGGGCGGGCCGTGGACCGGACACACCGTTGGAGAAAGTAATTTATCAGGTAAACATAAATTCTGTTTTCTCCAACATAGGTGTGTCCGGTCCACGGCGTCATCCTTACTTGTGGGAACCAATACCAAAGCTTTAGGACACGGATGAAGGGAGGGAGCAAATCAGGTCACCTAAATGGAAGGCACCACGGCTTGCAAAACCTTTCTCCCAAAAATAGCCTCCGAAGAAGCAAAAGTATAAAATTTGTAAAATTTGGCAAAAGTGTGCAGTGAAGACCAAGTCGCTGCCTTACATATCTGGTCAACAGAAGCCTCGTTCTTGAAGGCCCATGTGGAAGCCACAGCCCTAGTGGAATGAGCTGTGATTCTTTCAGGAGGCTGCCGTCCGGCAGTCTCATAAGCCAATCGGATAATGCTTTTAAGCCAAAAAGAAAGAGAGGTAGAAGTTGCTTTTTGACCTCTCCTTTTACCAGAATAAACAACAAACAAAGAAGATGTTTGTCTGAAATCTTTAGTTGCCTCTAAATAGAATTTTAGAGCACGGACTACGTCCAAATTGTGTAACAAACGTTCCTTCTTTGAAACTGGATTCAGACACAAAGAAGGTACAACTATCTCCTGGTTAATATTTTTGTTGGAAACCACTTTCGGAAGAAAACCAGGCTTAGTACGCAAAACCACCTTATCTGCATGGAACACCAGATAGGGCGGAGAACACTGCAGAGCAGATAACTCAGAAACTCTTCTAGCAGAAGAAATAGCAACCAAAAACAAAACTTTCCAAGATAATAACTTAATATCTACGGAATGTAAGGGTTCAAACGGAACCCCTTGAAGAACTGAAAGAACTAGGTTAAGACTCCAGGGAGGAGTCAAAGATCTGTAAACAGGCTTGATTCTAACCAGAGCCTGAACAAACGCTTGAACGTCTGGCACAGCTGCCAGCCTTTTGTGAAGTAAAACAGATAAAGCAGAGATCTGTCCCTTCAGAGAACTTGCCGATAATCCTTTCTCCAAACCTTCTTGTAGAAAGGATAGAATCTTAGGAATTTTTATCTTGTTCCATGGAAATCCTTTAGATTCACACCAACAGATATATTTTTTCCATATCTTATGGTAAATTTTTCTAGTTACAGGCTTTCTAGCCTGAATCAGAGTATCTATTACAGAATCTGAAAACCCACGCTTTGATAAAATCAAGCGTTCAATCTCCAAGCAGTCAGTTGGAGGGAAACCAGATTCGGATGTTCGAATGGACCTTGAACTCTTAACCATCTCCGTGGAGATGTTGCCGGTGCAACGGCAAAGAGAATGACTGGGGTAGGCGGAGCCTAGGAGGGATCATGTGACCAGCTTTGCTGGGCTCTTTGCCATTTCCTGTTGGGGAAGAGAATATCCCACAAGTAAGGATGACGCCGTGGACCGGACACACCTATGTTGGAGAAATAGGCAATACTCTCCTCACATCCCTCTGACATTCACTGCACGCTGAGAGGAAAACCGGGCTCCAACCTGTTGCGGAGCGCATATCAACGTAGAATCTAGCACAAACTTACTTCACCACCTCCATAGGAGGCAAAGTTTGTAAAACTGATTTGTGGGTGTGGTGAGGGGTGTATTTGTAGGCATTTTGAGGTTTGGGAAACTTTGCCCCTCCTGGTAGGAATGTATATCCCATACGTCACTAGCTCATGGACTCTTGCTAATTACATGAAAGAAAAGGTATGCCCGGTAAAATCAAGCGTTCAATCTCCAAGCAGTCAGTTGGAGGGAATCCAGATTCGGATGTTCGAATGGACCTTGAACTCTTAACCATCTCCGTGGAGATGTTGCCGGTGCAACGGCAAAGAGAATGACTGGGGTAGGCGGAGCCTAGGAGGGATCATGTGACCAGCTTTGCTGGGCTCTTTGCCATTTCCTGTTGGGGAAGAGAATATCCCACAAGTAAGGATGACGCCGTGGACCGGACACACCTATGTTGGAGAAATAGGCAATACTCTCCTCACATCCCTCTGACATTCACTGCACGCTGAGAGGAAAACCGGGCTCCAACCTGTTGCGGAGCGCATATCAACGTAGAATCTAGCACAAACTTACTTCACCACCTCCATAGGAGGCAAAGTTTGTAAAACTGATTTGTGGGTGTGGTGAGGGGTGTATTTGTAGGCATTTTGAGGTTTGGGAAACTTTGCCCCTCCTGGTAGGAATGTATATCCCATACGTCACTAGCTCATGGACTCTTGCTAATTACATGAAAGAAATTTCCTTTATCACCCATTCCCCAGTTTTGCATTAATATACTTTTTACCTCTGATTACCTTGTATCTAAGCATCTTCTGACTGCCCCCTGATCACATGACTATTTATTATTTATTGACTTGCATGTAGTACTGTGTTGTGCCAATTCCTCGGGCATCAACACAATGGTATCCACAATGGTATCTATATGGCCCACTTGAACTAGCAATCTCCTGTTGTGAAAAGCAAATTAAAAAAAGCATGTGATAAGAGGCTGACTGTAGTGGCTTAGAAACAGACAGAAATTTAGAGGTTTAAAGGTTATAAAGTATATTAATATAACAATGTTGGTTGTGCAAAGCTGGGGAATGGGTAGTAAAGGCATGTTCTATCTTTTTAAACAATAACAATTTTAGAGTAGACTGTCCCTTTAAATACTGAAAATATTAGTTTAAAGGTTGAGTTTCTACAAAGCACTTTAGTTTCTACAAAGTAATGGGCACCACCATGTTTAAACTCATTTTCTATTTATCTCTGCTTGTGCAAACAAAGCTGTGTGGAATCCCTTTAAACAGCCTTGTTTGGACAGTCTCTTTATTGCCGGTTTTAGATGCGTTTCTTCAGCAGGGCGAACAGATAAGGGGCAACATAAAGGGATATTAAAACAGTGCTCCTTTGATAGAAACAAATATGTTAAATCAAAGAAAACATAAAAAGAAAGATTGTGTACGAGAATTTTTTAAACTTAAAAGGGATAGTAAACACCAAAAATGTTATTGTTTAAAAAGTTAATCTCTTTATTTACCATTCCCCAGTTTTGCCAACACAGTTATATTAATACACGTTTTGCCTCTGTAATTACCTTTTATATAAGCTTCTGCAGACTGCCTCCTTATCTCAGATCTTTTGAGAGACTTGCATTTCAGGCAATTAGTGCCGACTGCTAAATAACTTCACGTGTGTGAGCACAATGTTATCTATATGACACACATGAACTAACGCCCTCAAGCTGTGAAAAAATGTCACATGAATTCAGATAAGAAGCAGCCTTCAAGGGCTTAGAAATTGGCATAAAACCTACATAGGTTTAGCTTTCAACTAAGGATACCAAGAGAACAAATACAATTTGATGATAAAAGTAAATTAGAAAGATGTTTAAAATGACATGCCCTATCTGAATCATGAAAGTTTAATTTGGACTTCACTATACCTTTAAGTTTTATTCTGTCAGTTCTGAACATGTGCAATAATCGGGCTCCCTTTTTATCTAGTATATTAACTTAAAGGGCCATAATACCCAAATGTTTAAACACTTGAAAGTGATGCAGCATAGCTGTAAAAAGCTGACTAGAAAATATCACCTGAACATCTCTATGTAAAAAAAAAGATATTTTACCTCAAAAGTTCCTCAGTACCCACCTCCCATTGTAAAGGATTTCTAAGCAGCATTTTAGTGTGTCTGTCCTGGGACATCTGAAGGGATGAGCATCGTGCACTCTCATCTTATTTCACCAATCAGGTAAAGGAAGTTTACAATGAAATCTCATGAGAGTCAAGTCAAATCTCATGAGATCACAGTAAAAGTTCATGACCTCTGCTGATGCTGATTGGCTGCTGTTCATTTCTTCATTTTTTTTTACCTGCAGCTGGGAGCAGTTGAGTATAACTTTTTACACAGAACTTACTCTGCTGAGCTGAGGAGATTGTGAGGTAAAATATCTTCCTTTTTTACATAGAGATGCTCAGGTGATATTTTCCTGTCAGCTTTTTACAGTTATACTGCATCAGTTTCAAGTGATTTAGCATATGAGTATTATGTCCCTTTAAAGGGATAGCATACTATAAAATAGTTTTTCCCTCAATGTGTTTCCCATTACTTTTTTTTACCAGCTGTATGTATGTATGGGATTTGCTTTTTTAAGGCTTATTTGTGTATATGAATTAGCCAATTTTGTGTTTTGAAGCCACAACCTAATTAAATGGGTTGAGCTTATAGGTATAATCAGATCTCATAACTGTATCACATTGTATACATATATCTGCTTCTTTATCTTAAATCTGTCCATAAACCAATCACCAATACTTGGAGAGAACAATGGAAAATTAACATGTTATTACCTTATCTCTGCTATAACCCACTGGGAGTGTAATTTCTTACACTGGCTGTGTTTACACAGCTTGGCCTTGAGGCCAAAAACTTCCAGGATGGGTGGGGATATCACAGGCTAAATAATCTATTTTAAATGGCAATATAAGGGTAACGGAAATACTTGTAAACAATTTAATACACTCCAGAAGGTAAAGTGGACCATTGGGAACAAATTAAAAAGGGAGAACATTTTTGAGTAAACTGTCCCTTTAAGACTAAACCAGTCTAGAAGTTTTACTATATCATGCTAAGATAAACCTTCCTTGTAGGGCACTGAAATAAGTAATGGACATTGCACAAATGTACAGTAAAAAATAAATAAAAAGGTAATATCTTTCATATTCAATTATTTCTATTAAGTATAAGCAACTGCTTAGTGTGTTTTTATTACAATAAAACAGGTTGTTTAACCTTAAAGTGAATGTAAATTTTGATGCTAAAGTGCCCAGTTTTTAAAAATTCGATTAAAAACAGGGGCACTTTAATTCATCAAAATTTACATTTCACTCGTGTTGTGGAGAAAAAAACAAAAAAAAAAAAAAAAAAAAAACTTAATCTTCTCCACCCCTCGCAAAGCCTCTTCCTGGGTCTAAAATGAGGAATCAGGCTTCCTCCAATCACGGCGTTGAATCAGACACAGATTCCCCCGGAGGGAAGCCGTGATTGGAGGATGACCTATCCATTTCTGACATCAGAAATGGCTTGCGACGATCGGAGGAAGCTGGAGCTGCCGTCAAGTTTAAAAGGTAAGTTGTTTTCACAACACGAGTGAAATGTAAATTTTGATGAATTAAAGTGCCCCTTTTTTTAATCAAATTTTTAAAAACCGAGCACTTTAGCATCAAAATTTACATTCACTTTAAAGTACATAGTATCACCCACAACTTTATAGAAACTCAGAGTAATTTAGAAAACCAACAATTTTCAGAGTTAAATTACAGGAACAGGGAAAAAAAATAATATAACTATATCGCAAAGTTGTTTTTTTAATTACACATTATTAAACATTTTATATTACAATGTCATACTGTTTAATATCCCTTTAAAGAAACAGTAACATATGAAGAAAAAAACTTCTAAGGCAGAAAAGGTACAAAAGCTAAATTATGTATATATAAAAATTTATTATCCCCACATATTCCACAAATAAAAGGGACATACAACTTGATTCCAAATGCATATTACAGAGTAACTACACTGAAAACACATAAAACCAGAACAATAAAGATCTCCCAACAACTATCTGTCCATGCAGAATAACTATGTATAAGTGACGGTAAATGGCAGGTGGTAAAATTCTGAGAGCAGATAATATCATTTTTAATGGAATATTTACATAGGCATACAGAGGCTCATTATTAGCAACAATATGTCCTGGGCTCCAATGGAATGTTGTGTTTGCTAATCCAAGTTTATAATTTAAAAAGGCTAAGTGATCATTAGAAACCCCTTTTAAAATTATGTTAGCATAGCTGAAACTGTTGTGCTGATTAAAGGAGCAATAAAACTGGCCTTCATTAGATCAGTTGGGTACCTGCAGTTGTAGGTTCGATTACAGGCTCAAGATGGCCAGAAACAAAGAACTTTCTTCTGAAACTCATCAGTCTATTCTTGTTCTGAGAAATGAAGGCTATTCCATGCGAGAAATCTGGAAGATCTCGTACAACACTGTGTACTGCTCCCTTCACAGAACAGAGCAAACTGGCTCTAACCAGAAAAGAAAGAGGAGTGGGAGGCCCCAGTGCATAACAGCAAGAGGAGAAATACATTAGTGTGTCTAGTTTGAGAAAAGGTCCTCAACTGGCACTTTCATTAAATAATACCTGCAAAAAAAATGTCTATAGTGAATATGCGACTCCTACGCAGAGTTCCAAAAAAAAAAAGGCAAATCTTAGATTGGCCAATAAAAAGAAAAGATTAAAATTAGCAAAAGAACACAGACACTGGACAGAGGAAAATTGGAAAAAAGTGTTATGGACAGACAAATCTAATTTTGAGGTGTTCGGATCACAAAGAAGATGCTAGAGGAGTGATTGATGGCATCTGTCAAGCATGGTGGAGGCAATGTGATGATCTGGGGATGCTTTGGTGGTGGTAAAGTGGGAGATTTATAAAGGGTAAAAGGGACCATGAAGGATATCACTTCATTTTGCGATACCCTGTGGAGGGAGCTTGATTTCCTCCTACAACAGGAAAATGACCCAAATCACAGCCCAAACTATGCAAGAACTATTAATGGAGTGGCCAGCGCAGTCACCAGATCGCAATCCTATTGAGCTGTTGTGGGAGCAGCTTGACAAAAAGGTACATAAGGAGTGCCAATCAAGCCAATCCAACTTCTGGGAGGTGCTTCAGGAAGCATGGGGTGAAGCTTTTTCAGAGTTACTAAACCAACTAAATTGCAAGGTCGGAAAGGCTGTAATTGTTGGGAGGGATTAAGTACTCTTGGAGTTTTGTGAATCTTTGCCTCCTCCTAGTGGCCAGGAGTTGAATACCAGTAGTAATGGATTGTGGACTCTCACCACCTTATGAAAGAAATACTGCACAAACAATGTACTGTCTAATTTGCTAGTGTTTTACTATTTACTTGATAACATAATTATTTGATGTTTTTGTGTCTGAAAGCCCACAGGTGGCAACTTTCTGGGGAGGGAAATATCTGTACTGCATCATGTGAGAGTAGGGCTTTAAAATGCATCAGAAAGGCAGAGAAAGTTTTCTCTGTCCTTTTTAAAAATCTTTTCTTTAAAGCCCTAGCGTATATAAAACAAAATGTTTGCTTACCTGATAAAATAATTGTCTTCATGATGGTGAGAGTCCATGGGACATTACACATGGAATTACCCATGTAATCACTGGGAGGAGGCAAGACACACCCCAACATACCAGAGCTTTAAACCCCTCCCACTTACACTGAATCCTCAGTCATACATATAGGCTAGTAGATGGAGGAAAAAGAAAAGGAAAGACAAAGTGGACCAAATAAAGTGCTAAAGTAGTATTGCTGCCAACGTTACAAGAGAGGACGGGGCTTGTGGACTCTCACCATCAGGTTTTTTTTTTTTTTATCAGGTAACCATAAAATTTTGGTTACTTCCATAAGATGGCGAGAGTCAACCAGACAACCTGTGTGGGAATCTATACCCAAGCAATGAAGTGCATGGGCTCACCTAAAATATGGGGGGGGGGGGGCGCTAACAAACAGTTAAGGCAGGTACATTACTGATCAGACACTAAGGCCCACAGTACTTTCCTGCCAAAAGTAGCCTCAGAAGAAGCATACAATACACATCAAAATGATAAAACTTTGACAAAGTATCCAAAGAGCTGCCTTACAAATCTGTCCCATAGAAGCCTCATTTCAAAAGGCCCAAAAACTCGCAATTGCTCTAGCAGAATGAACAATAATGTGCTCAGGGGAGTCTTTCCTGCAACCAGGTATGGCTTTTGAATTAAAGGAATAGTATGGCCAAACTTAAAAACTTTCATGATTCAGATACAGCATGCAATTTTAAGTAACTTTTTAATGTACTCCTATTATCAATTTTTTTTTGTTATCTTGGTATCTTTATTTGAATGTAAGCTTAGGAGCCGACCCATTTGCTTCAAATAAAGATACCAAGAGATTGAAGAAAACTTAATAGGAGTAAATTAGAAAAATTCTTAAAATTGCAAGCTCTGTCTGAATCATGAAAAACTTTAAATTTTGACTTATATTATTTATAAATTATACATACATACACACATCAAGGGATATTCAGGGATTTCCGACAGATATCAGTGTTCCAATGCAACTATCGCTAATTTTTTTGGGGGGAGGGGGAATGGTTTGGAAATAGCAAAGTGCTACTTGTATTTATTGCCCTATAACTTGCAAAAAAAGCAAAGAACATGTAAACATTGGGTATTTCTAAACTAAGGACAACATTTAGAAACAGCATGGTTGTTTTTTGGTGATTGTAGATGTGTAACAGATTTTGGGGGTCAAAGTTAGAAAAAGTGGGTTTTTTTTTCAATTTTTCATCATATTTTATATATTTTTTTATAGTAAATTATGATATGATGAAAATAAAGGTATCTTTAGAAAGTCCATTTAATGGCGAGAAAAACTGTATATAATATGTGTGGGTACAGTAAATGAGTAAGAGGAAAATTACAGCTAAACACAAACACAGCAGAAATGTAAAAATAGCCTTGGTCCCAAACGGTCAGGAAATTGAAAAGTGCTCTGGTCATTAAGGGGTTAAACCACTGCTGAATTTAATATCACATGCATAGTTTTTCCACATATCACAAGTGGCTTACTTATTAGTCAATAAGTTAAGGCAACGGTTTGCAAATAAAAAAAGGATTGGCTAAGCTCCTACAATCCGGCATCTAAAATTATTATTAGCATTACTATTGCAAAACAGTGCCTCTGTATAATACCGGAACGGGCAACAATATTAAGCCACTTTTTCATTAGCTGTAATATAAGTGTATTGGCATGAAAGGTAGAGCTGTGCTAAGAACATTTAAACAGAAGACAAACTCCCTAAACTAGTCTCCTTTAAAGTTCTCCACCAGTAACAGACAGCAGCTCAGTAGCTTGTTCTATGGTGAGTTACCCCCTAAGTGCAGCCTCTTTCAGCCCAATTGTGATTTTCAATGAGAACGCTCCTGTAGTACAGTGTTTCCCAACCGCGGTCCTCAAGTACCCACAACAGTCCTGGTTTTCATTATAGGTGAACTAGAGCACAGGTGAAATAATCAGCTGATGGATAAGAACAGGTTGGTTACTGATCAGCGGATTACTTCACCTGTGCACTGGTTCAGCTATAATAAAAACCAGGCCTGTTGGTACTTGAGGACCGTAGTTGGGAAACACTGCTGTAGTACATCAGTCTGATCCAGCCTAGTAAGGTCAGTCAAGCTCAGAAATACCAGACAATCCTCCTCTGAACATGGAACATTTCAACACCAGATGATCATTTTGGCATTTTTCTGTCAGTGAGGTGCAGCCGTATTCCTCTAAGCACTTTGGGCAAGACAAGTCTGGTTTTCCCATCACCCTAAGGGAGACTTCCCCAGGGTTAAAATTCAAATATATTCAGAAAGAGAACAGCTCTACCAGGAACAAACAACAGCTTAGTAGCTTGTTCTATGGAAAGTTATCATCTAGGAGCAGCCTCTTTTAGCCCAGTTGGGCTTTTCACAGAGGAAAACTTTCCTGAAGTCCATCAGTCTGATCCCCCTAGTAAGGTCAGTCCAGCCCTGAAATACCAGGCAACATGGCAACCCCAGACAATGGTTTTGGCCTTCATTGGGCCAAGGACTGGAGTGCCAACACTAGGGCCTAGGACAGGATATACATGATTAACAAGCAGAAGAGGGGTAAGACAGACTGACGAACAGGGGATTCAGGTTAAGTCGGAGAGATTTAAAACTCTGGTATGTGGGTGTCTTGTCTCCTACTAGTGGTCAAGAGGGAAATTCCACATCTGATGTCTCATGGAATGATACCATCTGATTAAAGATAAAAAGCAGTGTGGACTATTTGGCAGTATTGTTTCACAACCAACCCTAGGGTGCCCTGTTACGGCACACTCCTAACTCTTTCCTTTACACTTCTCGTAGCTGCAAAAGCTGAGATTTTGCTCAATGATATAGGATTTGGGAAGGGATCATTCCTTTCATAATTTGATGTTTTGTCTAATAGTAGCCCTAGTTTATTACTAAGCATAGCTATGAAATGAGTTATGAATGACTGTAGTCCCCTTAAATTCTGTAACAAGTCAAACGTCAAGGAACATAAAACCCAAAAATTCTCTTTTGTGAATCAGACAGCATAACATTTTTAATAACGTTTCCAATTTATTTCTATTATTAAATTTGATTCGTTTACATGTTATTCTTTGTTGAAGAAACACCTAGATTGGTGTCTGGAGCCCTACATGGCAGGAAATGGCAATGCCATCTAGTGCTCTTGCAATGGGTAACATTCTTGCAAAACCACTGCCATATAGTGCTCCAGAAACATGCACATCCCTGCATTTCAACAAAAGATACCAAGAGAATGAAGAAAGTTTGATAACATAAGTCAATTAGAATGTTGTTTAAAATTGTATTTTCGATCTAAATCATGAAAAAATGTTGGGTTCCATGTCCCTTTAATATAATGCTGCTTCTACTCAGGGAACAATTTTTACAAAAATGCAACAAATGTTGCACAACAGAGAAAATAGCTGTACTCTTGTTTAACAATTAATACAAAAATATAAGGATGGAAACGTTCCAAACATACATATCAAAATTACTTTATTAGAAATAGAATTAAAAAAAAAAAGTAAAACGTGTACACTTGCACACACAGGTTAAAAATAGCTTGAACCCAGGTTGTCAGATATACAAAATCTCCACAGTTAAATCTAATGAAAAGTCAGATTACTGTTATAACAAGTGCTGAGTGGAAGGGTTGCTAGTGCTAACTAATACCCAAACATAAATAGGTTAAATAGTGCGTAGCAAATCCACAAATTGTATCATAGCTAATTCTCATAAAAACTCCTATAGCGGGAGCTTGATTACTTTTAATCCAACTACTACGGTTGAAATAAAATGTCATTAGCAACAAAGGAGACTTGAAATAGTTATTATAGCATCCTGGTAAGCAGCATAAAAAGAGGGACTTAGGCCCACAGTGAGAGTGCCCCTAATGTTTCACAAACGCTTCCTTAGAACCTATTTGTGTTTGGGTATTAGTTAGCACTAGCAACCCTTCCACTCAGCACGTGTTATAACAGTAATCTGACTTTTCATTTCATTTAACTGGAGGGTTTAAGCTACTTTTAACCTCTGTGTGTGTGTCTGTGCGCAAGTGTACACATTTTTGACAGTTCTTTTATTCTATTTCTAATAAAGTTATTTTGATATGCATGTTTGGAACGTTTCCATCCTTATATTTTTGTATTAATTGTTAAACAAGAGAAAAGCTTTTTTTTCTCTGTTGTGCAACATTTGTTGCATTTTTGTAAAAAAAATGTTACATTTTAGCCTGATACTCTTGTGTTCAGTAAGCTAGTTAATAAATGCTAACTAATACAGCTACTTGAACATTTTTTTATGGCATTTACCTATTCCTCAATTTTCCTTTGGGGCCACTCAGGGAACACCACAATGCTGTGTCCTTAGTGTCACAAGCATCTCATTAATCTATGACATACAGTAGGAGGGGAACCTAATTTCTAATAGGTTGCATACGTTCACTCAGTTTTTTTTCATTTCATGCTTCTGGGATCTGCTTCCTCATACAAATACTACTTATTCTATACTTCCTTATCATAATAAATAGTGAGAATGAAAATATATTAACTATCTAATAGCAAGTAAAAACAAGAATAGACTAACTAATAATTCAATTACAATGAAAGAATATTAACTAATATCAAGGGAAAATAACAATTCTAGGTATTCGGAGCATGCCTGATATATTGCATCCTATTGGAGATAACACTAAATACATTTCATTAGCTAATTGTTGGAATAAACAGATGGCCATATCAACTAATTGCAGATTAAACAATTTCTTCTTCAAATTTTCATAAATTAATGTTTCTTTCAAGACATTTTTTTATCCAATGCACGTCTAGTGCTTACTAGAGCGGACAAATTGTCAACTAAACATTCATCAAACCACTTCTGCAGTAAAACATTTAATGTGAAGCAATTTGATCATAGACAGAAATCACAAAGGGATACACCAGTTGTGGGGACAAAGGGTGTAGGACAAGTACAATTCAGGGAACTGGAGAGAAAGAAATTTCAATACTAAAAAAAACGGAAAGAAAATAAAATAACAAAAATTGGAGGATGCAGAGAGCCAGGTGGTATAAACTACTTCATATATAGTCAACAAACTACAAATACTTGCAGAAATTGGAAATCACTGCAAACTCTGTTACACATGAGAAACAAATACCCCACAAGTATAGTATAAAATAAGAATGCTGTCATATTAGTGCAGACCAACTTTATTTGTACAGAACAATATTCTATTTGTCAATAAAATGCCATCAACTGTTTTTTTTTTTTTTTTTTTTTACCATAACACATTGTATCATTAGTAAAGTCTAGAATGAGCTATTAAATTTGTACTTCTTTTTATTGTTTCTATGGCTTAGGAGGTAGAGATCATTTACATTTGTTTTCAGTTCTATCCTCCTTTTATTTTTTATTAATCTACATTACAATAACTCTTTCCGTTCAATTTATAGTTTATACAAAATGCGTGCACCTTTTATTAAAGTGTGTCTCAAATGTTGTAAAATAAAGGTACATATCCATACCAAATATTCCTGTTCCTGCAATGCTATTTCTTCTGACATGATTTGCCTTAATGACACTTTTTTAGTTTGCACATTCCACTGGTCCATGAAAGGCAACATGTCTGGCACTTCATGTGAATGATCAAGGGTATTTCCAACCAGTCCAGACTCCTCTCTCTGAACAAAATCATTCATCTGGAAATGGTCTGTAACGAAAAACATAATTTACGTAAGAACTTACCTGATAAATTCATTTCTTTCATATTGGCAAGAGTCCATGAGCTAGTGACGTATTGGGATGTACAATCCTACCAGGAGGGGCAAAGTTTCCCAAACCTCAAAATGCCTATAAAGACACCCCTCACCACACCCACAATTCAGTTTAACGAATAGCCAAGTAGTTGGGGCGATAAAGAAAGGAGTCAAAAGTATCAAAAAATGGAATTTGGAAATAATTGTGCTTTATACAAAAAATCATAACCACCATAAAAAGGGTGGGTCTCATGGACTCTTGCCAATATGAAAGAAATTAATTTATCAGGTAAGTTCTTACATAAATTATGTTTTCTTTCATGTAATTGGCAAGAGTCCATGAGCTAGTGACGAATGGGATAGTAATACCCAAGATGTGGAACTCCACAGAAGAGTCACTAGAGAGGGAGGGATAAAAACAACAACAGACATTTTCCGTTGAAAAAATTAATCCACAACCCAAAATCTAAGTTTATTTTTTCATAAATGAAAAGAAAAAACTTAAACATAAGCAGAGGAATCCAACAGAAACAGCTGCCTGAAGAACTTTTCTACCAAAGACTGCTTCCGTTATAAAAACGTTAGAATTTCGTAAATGTATGCAACGAAGACCAAGTTGCTGCTTTGCAAATCTGATCAACTGAAGCTTTATTCTTAAAAGCCCAAGAAGTGGAGACTGATCTAGTAGAATGAGCTGTAATTCTCTGAGGCGGGGCCTGACCCGACTCCAAATAAGCCTGATGAATCAAAAGCTTTAACCAGGATGCAAAGGTAATGGCAGAAGCTTTCTGACCTTTCTTAGGCCCAGAAAAGACAACAAATCTTTAGTAGCTTCAACATAATATTTCAAAGCTCTTACAGCATCCAAAGAATGTAAGGATCTCTCCAAAGAATTCTTAGGATTAGGACACAAAGAAGGAACAACAATTTCTCCATTAATGTTGTTAGAATTCACAACCTTAGGTAGAAATATAAATGAAGTCCGCAAAACTGCCTTATCCTGATGGAAAATCAAAAAAGGAGATTCACAAGAAAGAGCAGATAATTTGAAAACTTGTCTAGCAGAAGAGATGGCCAAAAGTTACAACGCTTTCCAAGAAAGTAGTTTAATGTCCAAAGAATGCATAGGCTCAAACGGAGAAGCCTGTAAAGCCTTCAAAACCAAATTAAGACTCCAAGGAGGAGAGATTGATTTAATGATAGGCTTGATACGGACCAAAGCCTTCACAGAACAGTGAATATCAGGAAGCTTAGCAATCTTTCTGTGAAACAAAACAGAAAGAGCAGAGATTTGTCCCTTTAAGGAACTTGCAGGCAAACCCTTATCCAAACCATCCTGAAGAAACTGTAAAATTCGAGGAATTCTAAAATGCCAGGAAAATTTATGAGAACACCATGAAATATAAGTTTTCCAAACTCAATAATAAATCTTCCTAGAAACAGATTTACGAGCCTGTAACATAGTATTAATCACAGAGGCAGAAAAACCTCTATGACTAAGCACTAGGCATTCAATTTCCATACCTTCAAATTTAATGATTTGAGATCCTGATGAAAAAATGGTCCTTGAGACAGAAGGTCTGGTCTTAAAGGAAGTGGCCAAGGTTGGCAACTGGACATCCGAACAAGATCTGCATACCAAAACCTGTGAGGCCATGCTGGAGCTACCAGCAACACAAACGATTGATCCATGATGATCTTGGAGATCACTCTTGGAAGAAGAACTAGAGGCAGGAAGCTATAAGCAGGTTGGTAACACCAAGGAAATGCTAACACATCCACTGCCTCCACCTGAGGATCCCTGGAACTGGACAGGCACCTGGGAAGTTTCTTGTTTAGATGGGAAGCCATCAGATCTATTTCTGGAAGACCCCATATCTAAACAATTTGAGTAAAGACATCTGGATGGAGCGACCACTCCCCCGGATGTAAAGTCTGATGGCTGAGATAATCCGCTTCCCAACTGTCCACACCTGGGATATGAACCGCAGAAATTAGACAGGAGCTGGATTCCGCCCAAGAAAGTATCAGAGATACTTCTTTCATAGCTTGGGGACAGAGAGTCCCACCCTGATGATTGACATATGCCACAGTTGTGATATTGTCTGTCTGAAAACAAATGAACGGTTCTCTCTTTAACAGAGGCCACACCTGAAGAGCCCTGAAAATAGCACTGAGTTCTAAAATATTGATTGGTAACCTCGCCTCTTGAGATTTCCAAACCCCTTGTGCTGTCAGAGATCCCCAGACAGCTCCCCAACCTGAAAGACTTGCATCTGTTGTGATCACAGTCCAGGTTGGACGAACAAAAGAGGCTTCTTGAACTATACGATGGTGATCTAACCACCAAGTCAGAGAGAGTTGAACATTGGGATTTAAGGATATTAATTGTGATATCTTTGTATAATCCCTGCACCATTGATTCAGCATACAAAGCTGGAGAGGTCTCATATGAAAACGAGCAAAGGGGATCGCGTCCGATGCTGCAGTCATGAGACCTAAAACTTCCATGCACATAGCTACTAAAGGAAATGATTGAGACTGAAGGTTCTGACAAGCTGAAACCAATCTTATTCATCTCGTGTCTGTTAGAGACAGAGTCATGGACACTGAATCTATCTGGAAACCTAAAAAGGTGACCCTTGTCTGAGGAATCAAGGAACTTTTTGGTAAATTGATCCTCCAACCATGTCTTTGAAGAAACAACACTAGTTGATTCGTGTGAGATTCTGCGGAATGTAAAGACTGAGCTAGTACCAAGATATTGTCCAAATAAGGAAACACCGCAATACCCTGTTCTCTGATTACAGAGAGTAGGGCACCGAGAACTTTTGAAAAAATTCTTGGAGCTGTTGCTAGGCCAAATGGAAGAGCGACAAATTGGTAATGCTTGTCTAGAAAAGAGAATATCAGAAACTGATAGTGGTCTGGATGAATCAGAATATGAAGATATGCATCCTGTAAGTCTATCGTGGACATATAATGACCTTGCTGAACAAAAGGCAGAATAGTCCTTATAGTCACCATTCTGAAAGTTGGCACTCTTCCAAAACTATTCAAAATTTTCAGATCCAGAACTGGCCTGAATAAATGTTCTTTCTTTGGGACTATGAATAGATTTGAATAAAACTCCAGACCCTGATCCTGAAATGGAACTGGTATGATTACCCCTGAAAGCTCCCGGTCTGAAACACTTCAGTAAAGCATTTTGCGCCTCGCAATCCTAATTTTACCCACAAAAATTTTGTGAAAAAATCAATCAATTTGAAAAATAGACTAAGCCCCAGGTAAGAAAAAATATTTTCCTAAATATGAAACTGAATTGTCTGCAAAAGGAAATATACATACACCTGACTCATGGCAAATATAAGTACAATACATATATCTAGAACTTTATATTAATACATAAAGTGCCAAACCATAGCTGAGAGTGTCTTAAGTAATGAAAACATACTTACCGAAAGACACCCATCCACATAAAGCAGATAGCCAAACCAGTACTGAAACAGTTATATGTAGAGGTAATGGAATATGAGAGTATATCATCGATCTGAATAAGGGAGGTAGGAGATGAATCTCTACGACCGATAACAGAACATATGAAATAGATCTCCCGCAAGAAAAACCATTGCATTCAATAGGTGATACTCCCTTCACATCCCTCTGACATTCACTGTACTCTGAGAGGAACCAGGCTTCAAAATGCTGAGAAGCGCATATCAACGTAGAAATCTAGCACAAACTTACTTCACCACCTCCATAGGAGGCAAAGTTTGTAAAACTGAATTGTGGGTGTGGTGAGGGGTGTATTTATAAGCATTTTGAGGTTTTGGAAACTTTGCCCGTCTGGTAGGATTGTATATCCCATACGTCACTAGCTCATGGACTCTTGCCAATTACATGAAAGAAATTACTATAACCATATTTATAGAATGTCAAGAACTCAATTACTTCACACACATTTGGAGCAGGTAGAAATGCCTAGAAGAATGCGGAGGAAGACAGTTACCACACACACATATATATATACATACAAAATACATACATTATATATATATATATACACACACACATACAATATATATATATATATATATATATATATATATATACACATATATATATATATATATAGCACAGCCAAGCAAGAACCCGTTTAGAGTTAGACTGATTTCAAGTTCAAACCGAAAACCCTAACATAACCGTAATGCAACAACTTGTGCCAAGTAAAAAAAAAAAAAATTCATGCGGCACATAGTGGCGGTGGAGTCAGGTGTTAGTTGTTTTAGCTGCGGACAGAAACAACAATAAGACAAAGAGGTCCTTTTAAAACAGACAAGTCAAGTTCGTAGGCAAAGGTGCACAATTTTCATCAACGTCTGTCAGGATCCTCTAAGAAACGGAACTGCTCCAATAGCTTTGCCCTCCGAGATTTTCCCAGCGTCTATTGTAACGTGCAGAATATGGCCGTGTGATCCATATGCAACTACGGTGGCCGAACAGGTACACAATTAGAGCAACGCGTTTCGGCTAAAGCTAGCCTTTCTCAAAGCTCTATCAGATTCACAATTCTATGCTCTATTTGTACCCGAAAAATTAAAGGGGTATTTTAAAAATTAGTGCATGAATAAAATATATAGAGGGATAACAAATTCTACAGTATTTTGAAATATATTTTGTGATATTAGTAATTTTTAATTTTCAATAGTGTATAGGTCTGTTTAGATCGTTCAACAAGTTTATGCTTTATTTGAAATTCCCATTTTATTATTATATTAACATTTTAGAATTTTAACAATTGAATTGGTCTCCCAAAATATATTTCACTATACTGTTGAATTTTGTATCCCTCTATATATTCTATTCATGCGCTAATTTTAAAAATACCCCTTTAATTTTTCGGGTACAAATGGAGCATAGAATTGTGAATCCGATAGAGTTTGAGAAAGGCTAGCCATAGCCAAAACGCAATGCCCACCCAAATGGAATGCTGTGCCCCCTCAAAAAATATTGATATGATCATATGCTTTAAAAATAATAAATAAAATAATGCATTGTTATGTAATGCTACATGCTGGGGGCGGAGTTAGCTGCCGGACTGTGAGGTTGTATCACACATCTGCAAGGAGCTCCGTGTCTTAACCTCTTATTTGGAATTGGAAGTTAGAGACTTTTTGGACTTGTCTTTAACCCTATTCATTTTATCTAACTATTGTGAGTTACTCATTTTCTTAAACAATAGACCATGATAAGAATATGATTGTACCATATAAATATAAGATTATAAATTGCAACCAGCTTCTATCGACGCCTGAAAAAAGTGCACTGTGATCTTAGGCCGGGCCTAAGATCACAGTGCACCTTTGAGGCATCGATTGAAGCCAGTAGCCATTTATAGGCTTATATTTATATGATACAATCATATTTTTAAAGGGTTACCAGTACATAGGTTGTATTAAGTAGCCTGATATTCGTTAGTTATTGCTTAACAGATATAGCTAAATCTAATCTACAAAATTATCAGTACCTGAAAACCTAGTATCCTCAGTGCTATTGCAAACAAAGGGGTTAACTGCATTGGGGGGTTTGGGGTGCATGGCTGTTTAGGGGAAATGATTGAGATTTGAGAATGAGTTTAAGGGTTTTGGATCATGGTGATTAAGGGGTGAATTGTTTTTTAAGGAGCTATTGCACTGGGGGTCTCAAGTTTAATAGCTCTGCTAGTGCACTGCATGTGATTTAGACTTCATTCTTTTACCTAGTGATTTAGCACATATTCTCCAAAATGTTAATAGTGAGGGATAAGCCAGCCAGAAGCTACACTTTCCTGCAGAATATGTAGGTCTGCTCTTATTTTGACTCTCATACATGCTTTGTAAATGTGTGCCCCCTCGTGAAAAAAAAATGCCCCCCCCCCATTTCATTCGTTCTGGAGCTGACCCTGGGATCCTGACAGACGTTGATAAAAGATTTTGGCACTCTGTGTAAGTAAAATTGTGCACCTTTGTCTATGAACTTGACTCGTCTGTTTTAAAAGGACCTCTGTCTTCTTGTTGTTTCTGTCTGCAGCTAAAACAACCAACACCTGACTCCACCACCACTAAAAGCCCTTGCAGCATTACTGTTTTTGATCAAAGCCTGATGGACCTGCTTGCTTTATTCTGACCTACGCTTTAACATCTGACCATCTTGGACTTTTGTATGTGTGCAATTGTTTTACTGTGAAAATTACTATAGGTTTTCTATTCATTTATGTCACGTGTGTTTTAACTAACAACTTATGTTATAATTATATATAGGTGCTGAATTACAATTAAAAGTATTTTAACTATATAACAGACGGATACTGCATATATTTATCTGCTTTTTGTTGTATTGATTCATCAGTACTTTTTTAAGTCCTGTAATCTCCCTCTGCAACAACTTGTGCAAAGCAGGGTGGGCCTTGTTATTGTGAAGAACTTGATTTATCTGTAAGCATAAATCTGTTTTTCATTCAGAGTCTGCCTAACAATAAGAAAACAGCCTTAAATAGACAAAGTAAACATTTTTCTTTTATGATTCAGATAGAGTAAGCCATTTTAAACCCCAGAGGCAAAACTTTTTTCCAGTTTCTATGAGGTGTTTTTATGTTAAAAAATTATATGCAGATTTTTTTTTTAATGAAATGAAATTTTAAATTAGGCAGTTACACAAAAGCACCACCTCGGCCCCCGGCACCAAAGGAGATCTTTATAGACAGTGACACAGAGCGTGTTATCCTTTGTTTAAAAGCAGGAAAGTAATTTCAGGAGTGTGCAAGTGTCTAAACATTAGCAAGAGCACTAGATGACAGCACTATTACCTGTCATGTAGCGCTCCAGACATGTGCACACTACCTTTCAAGATATCTTTTCAATAAAGAATAACATGAGACAGAAGAAAATAACAGATGGAATTGGGAACCATTTCAATCATAGCTTTAGTATTAAATGGATATGAAACCCTTTTTTTCTTTTCTTTCATGATTCAGATAGAGCATGCAATTTAAAACAACTTTCTAATTTACTCCTATTATCAATTTTTGTTTGTTCTCTTGGTATCTTTATTTGTAAAGCAGGAATGTAAGCTTACGAGGTGGCCCATTTTTGGTTCAGCACGTGGGTAGCGCTTGCCGATTATTAGTTAAATGAAGCCACAAATCAGTAAGCGCTACCCAGGATGTTGAGCCAAAAAATAAATTAGAAAGTTGCTTAAAATTTCATGTTCTATCTGAATCATGAAAAAAAAAATGTGGGTTTCATATCCCTTTAAGCAAATACATATGGCACACAGGTTTGACACTTCCTCTTAGAAGTTAAATAATAGACAAAGATGGAATACTTTTTCCTCCAAAACCCTGAGGAGAACTGTAAGAGGGAGTATATTTCCTAAATGAAGAGGATTCTGAATCTGTATATGAAGCTCTTTGTGTATGGTTCCCATAAGCATGGGATATATATAACTTTCTGACTATCACTATTATGACTTACATTTAAAGGGACAGTCAACATCAGAATTTTGTTGTTTAAAAAGATAGATAATCCCTTTATTACTCATTCCTCAGTTTTGCATAGCCAACACGGTTATATTAATTTACTGTTTACCTCTGTGATTGCCTTGTATCTAAGCCTCTGCAAACTGACCTGTATTTCAGTTCTTTTGACAGACTTGCATTTTAGCCAATCAGTGCTGATTCCTAGGTAACTTCACGAGCGTGAGCTCAATGTTATCTATTTGATACACATGAACTAACGCCGCCTAGTGGTGAAAAACTGTCAAAATGTATTCAGATTAGAGGCGGCCTTCAAGGTCTAAGCAATTAGAATGAGCCTACCATGGTTTAGCTTTCAACTAAGAATACCAAAAGAACAAAGCAAAATTGGTGATATTTCTGTAAGGTAAATTCCACAAATTATGTAAACTCACTAATACACATATTTTCAAGAACCTGAGCCATCCTAGGATAACTGAAGGGGCCAGCAACACAGGATGAAGCTTTAAAGCTCATTAAGTAAATGCATTTACAGACCTTATTCTGTTAAAATAAATCTGTTGCACATTTCCCCTTAACAAAGGATTTATTAACCTTAATATCATCGACAGAGATAGAAAGCAAGTATATCAGCAGAGACAATAATCCCTCCTGAAACCAAAGGGCAGCTTAGCCCTTAGTAAAATTATCTGTAGCAGGTACAAGACCCCAGCACACAGAAACACTATGAGACTAACTAAATAGCAATGTTATGAATCTACCAAAAATGGCTCTTAGCTTTCTCAGTGATGCCATTTGACAAAAAATAGCTGTTGTGCAGCACAGAGTAAAACCACTACACAATAGTTGATGATGACACAATGGGAGCCAGTGAGGATAACTGTTAGTGTATTTTATACTTATTGTATAATAAAAGGATGGTTTAATGGATTTTTAGCCTCCTCAATGTATTCTTTTATGGGCTAGCAAAGTGTATTATATCCTGCAACTGGAGCTACATTCTAAGCATGATGCTTCATATTTATGTTCAGTGATTATCCACATTCAGCTTTAATTGTATTTGTGGTAGAGTCAGCCTTTATGGATTGGGCTGTAGAAGCAAATTGACTTAGTTATATGTATTCCTATTTGGCAATGTCAGTTTGACTTTCTTGCATCAGAATACTTTTCTGGGCATAGAAATAGTTTAAAAAACTCTAGCCAATTGCATATACCAAATATTTAAAGGGACAGTCAAATAAGGACTAGTTTCCATCGAGGTGGTAAAGTTTGGAAGCTGGTGGCAACATAAAAATTCTCCAAACTTTACCACTTCAATGAAAACTAGTACTAAGTTAGTGAAAACATAGGCAAACTACAAAAAGGTAGCGTAGCGAAAAGAAGTTGCATACATAGAAACCAATTATCTTCATAATACCACAAACCGAAAAATAACAACACATATTCTGGAAAAGCAAGTGTGCGGTACTAAGAAGGGCCAAAACCTTTCTTCATTGGAAGAAAATAAGCATCAGCCTACCTAACACCATATACAGGTAAAAAAACTTTACTGACTCAGGTAGGAAGGGGAAGGCTACATAAAAGGTCTAGACACCCACCATCTCAGACTACTGGAAGCCATCTGTACCTAATCCAGTTGTTAGGGGACCCCCTAGTCATACGATCAGGTTGTTTGATAACGCGGGAGAAGGTATTTTTTATAATCCGAGTAAATATAAATTAGACAAATAACCGTTACATAAATGTATCAAACTTTGCGTATGTTTAATATACCAAAACTAACAACTACATTGTATTATATTCTTTGGCTACCAGTTTTCTAATCCTGTGGTACATATACCCCTGGGGGTACCTGGAGCTTTGGTAAGGAGTGCTCAGTGGCTTGACCTTTCATTATTTTTTTGCCCAATTACTGAGGTATGCACTATTGCCTTGAGTAAGAAACACTGTTCTAAACCATCTATATGAACCTGTGTAAATTTGCTGCCTAATGTATTCTTTTTTTACTGTTTCTACTCCCAAGTATCTGGTTTTTATTACAGCATATACGAATCTATTCAAAATAAATGTGTTTCACTAAATAAATCTATTTTTGTTTGTTTTATTATACAATAATTAGCCTTTGTTTAAAAATAATGGCTTTTGAAACAACAATCATTTCAACAGATTATGCCTCTAAACTAAGCTGAAATGTTTTCCTAAACCTCATATCATATTGGAATAGATTAACTAATGAAAAGGGAAGATGCTTATCAACATCACATTTTAAAAATAAAAAAGTCTCTGTCCTAAATTGAATTCTATAATGCTAGCTCAGGACACATGCACAACCCTGATCCAACCTCAGTATGGTTTAATGAAAAGGGAAAAAAAAAAACTTAATAAAAAAAAAAATACTTGCCTTCAAAAAGCAGTTGGTATGATAATGCTTCTTGATGATGTCTTTCCTTAAAAAGAAAAAACACAATTAGATTAAAAAAAAAAGAAAATTTATGCTTACCTGATAAATGTATTTCTTTTTTGACACGATGAGTCCACGGATCATCTTAATTACTAATGGGATATTCACCTCCTGGTCAGCAGGAGGCGGCAAAGAGCACCCCAGCAGAGCTGTTAAATAGCTCCTCCCTTCCCTCCCACTCCAGTCATTCGACCGAAGGAAAGAAAGGAAAAGCCAAGGTACAGAGGTGTCTGAAGTTTACAATAACCCAAAACCTTACAAGAACAGGGCGGGCTGTGGACTCATCGTGTCAAAAAAGAAATACATTTATCAGGTAAGCATAAATTTTCTTTTCTTTTTTATGACAAGATGAGTCCACGGATCATCTTAATTACTAATGGGATTCAATACCGAAGCTAGAGTACACAGATGATACAGGAGAGACAAGATAGGGAACATAAACGGAAGGCACCACTGCTTGAAGAACCTTTCTCCCAAATGCGGCCTCAGCCGAGCTAAGTGTGTCAAATTTGTAAAACTTTGAAAAAGTGTGAAGAGAGGACAAAGTTGCAGCCTTGCAAATCTGTTCCACAGAAGCTTAATTTTTAAATGCCCATGAGGAAGCCATAACCCTCTCTGGAGGCTGCTGTCCAGCAGTCTCATATGCAAAATGTATGATACTCTTCAGCCAAAAAGAAAGAGAAGTAGCCGTAGCTTTCTGTCCCTTACGTTTTCCTGAGAAAATCACAAACAAAGAAGAAGACTGACGAAAGTCCTTAGTCGTCTGCAGGTAAAACTTTAGAGCACGGACCACGTCCAAATTGTGAAGAAGTCGTTCTTTCTGAGAAGGAGGATTAGGACAAAAAGAAGGAACAACAATCTCCTGATTAATGTTGCAATCAGAAACAACCTTAGGAAGAAATCCGAATTTAGTGCGTAAAACTACCTTATCTGAATGGAAAATAAGATAAGGAGAGTCGTACTGTAATGCTGAGAGCTCTGACACTCTACGGGCAGAAGAAATAGCAACAAGAAATAAAACTTTCCAAGATAACAACTTAATATCTAAGAAATGCATAGGCTCAAACGGAGCCTCTTGAAGAACTTTGAGAACTAAATTAAGACTCCATGGAGGAGTAACTGGTTTGAACACAGGCCTGATCCTGACGAAGGCCTGACAAAATGATTGTACATCTGGGACATCCGCCAGACGTTTGTGTAACAAAATAGATAAAGCAGATATTTGACCCTTTTGGGAACTTGTCGATAAACCCTTCTCCAAACCTTCTTGGAGAAAAGAAAATTCTAGGAATCCTAACTCTACTCCATGAGTAGCCCTTGGATTCACACCAATAGAGATATTTACGCCAAATCTTATGGTAAATCCTTCTAGTTACAGGCTTACAAGCCTGAATCATGGTCTTTATGATCGAGTCAGAAAACCCCTGCTTGGATAAAATTAAACGTTCAATCTCCAAGCAGTCAGCTTCAGAGAAACTAGATTTGGGTGAAGAAAGGGCCCCTGAATCAGAAGGTCCTTCCTCAACGGAAGTCTCCAAGGTGGCAGAGATGCCATTTCCACCAGATCTGCATACCAAATCCTGCAAGGCCAGGCCGGCGCAATGAGGATCACCGAGGCCCTCTCCTGTTTGATTCAAGCAATTACCAGAGGAAGAAGAGCAAACGGAGGAAATAGGTATGCTAGACTCAAGGTCCAAGGGACCACCAGAGCATCTATTAGTTCCGCCTGGGGGTCCCTGGACCTCAACTCGTATCTCGGGAGCTTGGCATTCTGTTGCGATGCCATGAGATCCAATTCCGGCTGCCCCAACTTGAGAATCAAATTGAAGAACACTTCCGGATGGAGTTCCCACTCCCCCGGATGAAAAGTCTGCCTAATCAAGAAATACGCCTCCCAATTGTCCTCCCCTGGGATGTGGATCACCGACAGACAGCAAGAGTGGGCTTCCTCCCACTGGATTATTTTGGTTACTTCGGTCATCGCTAAGGAACTCCTCGTTCCTTCCTGATGATTGATGTAAGCCACAGAAGTTATTTTGTCCGTCTGGAACCGGATAAACCGGACAGTGGCTAACTGGGGCCAGGCCAGGAGAGCAATGAAAATCGCTCTCAGTTCCAGAAAGTTTATAGGAAGAACAGACTAACAGACCAAGTCCAAACTCCCTGAGCTTTTAGGGAGCCCCAGACTGCCCCCCACCCTAGAAGGCTGGCGTCTGTTGTCACAATCACCCAAGATGGTCTGTGAAAGCAAGCTCCCTGGGAGAGATGATCCAGAGACAACTCCGTTCCATTGCCTGAGCATGCTTAACTGCAGAGGTCTGAGATGGAAGCGAGCAAACGGGATGATGTCCATTGCCGCTAACATCAGCCCGATTAACTCCATGCACTGAGCCACTGACGGCCGAGGAGTGGACTGAAGGACAAGACAAGTATCGATAATCTTTAATTTCCTGACTTCTGTCAGAAAAATCTTCATAGACAGGGAGTCTATTATGGTTCCTAAGAAAGTTACCCTTGCATTTGGAACTAAGGAACTCTCTTCCAAATTTATCTTCCACCTGTGAGATCGTAGGAAGGACAACACCAAGTTCGTGTGGCATCTTGCTAGTTGAAAAGATGGCGCTTGGACTAGGATGTCGTCCAGATAGGGCGCCACTGCAATTCCACGTAATCGAAGCACCGCCAACAGAGATCCCAGAACCTTTGTGAAAATTCTGGGAGCTGTGGCAAGACCGAAAGGAAGAGCCACAAACTGGAAGTGTGTCTAGAAAGGCAAACCTTAGGAACTTGTGATGATCCCTGTGAATGGGAACATGTAAGTACGCGACCTTTAAATCCACTGTTGTCATAAATTGACCCTCTTGGATCAAGGGAAGAATGGAACAAATAGTTTCCATCTTGAAGGACGGTACCCTAAGAAATTTGTTTAGACTCTAAGTCTAAAATTGGTCTGAAAGTTCCCTCCTTTTTGGGAACCACGAACAGATTGGAATAAAACCCCAAACCCTGTTCCTGTACTGGAACAGGAACAATCACTCCCAGGGCGGATAGGTCTCCTACGCAGAGTAAGAATGTCTCTCTCTTTGTCTGGTCTGCAGATAATCTTGAAAGTAGAAACCTGACTCTGGGAGGAAAACTTTTGAACTCCAGTTTGTATCCCTGAGACACTATTTCTATTGCCCAGGGATCCTGAACATCCTGAACCCAAGCTTGAATGAAGAAGGAAAGTCTGCCCCCTACCAGATCCGGTCCTGGATCGGGGGCATGCCCTTCATGCTGTCTTGGATTCACTAGCAGGCTTCTTAGATTGCTTTCCCTTATTCAAAAAATGATTGGGTCTCCATACAGGTTTAGATTGTTCCTGCTTAGAGGAGGAAGAGGATGAATTTCCCTTGAAATTTCGAAAGGAACGAAAATTATCCCGTGATAGAGATAATTTCCGTCAGGCCAGGTCCAAACAAGGTCTTCCCCTTGTAAGGAATAGCTAGAAGCTTAGACTTAGATGATATATCCGCAGACCAAAGTTTTAACCATAAGGCTCTGTGAGCTAGAATAGAGAAACCCAAAACCTTAGCTCCCAGCTTGATAACTTGAAGGGAAGCGTCCGAAATAAAGGCATTAGCTTGTTTAAGAGTCTTTATCCTATCTTGGATCTCATTCAAAGAAGTTTCTGTCCTGAGGGCCTCAGACAGTGCATCAAACCAATACGCCGCCACACTAGTAACGGTGGCAATGCAATGCCATTGCAGACCCTGGTGTATATATATCTTCTTGAGTAAACCATCTAACTTATTATCCATAGGATCTTTGAAAGCAAAACTATCCTCTATGGGAATAGTAGTTCTCTTAGCTAAGGTTTGATCGGCCCCTTCCACCTTAGGAACTGTTTGCCAAGTCTCTTTGATAGAGTCGGCTATTGGAAACATCTTCCTAAAAATAGGAGCGGGAGAAAAACATAATTTATGTAAGAACTTACCTGATAAATTCATTTCTTTCATATTAGCAAGAGTCCATGAGCTAGTGACGTATGGGATATACATTCCTACCAGGAGGGGCAAAGTTTCCCAAACCTCAAAATGCCTATAAATACACCCCTCACCACACCCACAAATCAGTTTAACGCATAGCCAAGAAGTGGGGTGATAAGAAAAAAAGTGCGAAAGCATAAAAAATAAGGAATTGGAATAATTGTGCTTTATACAAAAAAATCATAACCACCACAAAAAAAGGGTGGGCCTCATGGACTCTTGCTAATATGAAAGAAATGAATTTATCAGGTAAGTTCTTACATAAATTATGTTTTCTTTCATGTAATTAGCAAGAGTCCATGAGCTAGTGACGTATGGGATAATGACTACCCAAGATGTGGATCTTCCACGCAAGAGTCACTAGAGAGGGAGGGATAAAATAAAGACAGCCAATTCCGCTGAAAATAATCCACACCCAAACTAAAGTTTAAATCTTATAATGAAAAAAACGGAAATTATAAGCAGAAGAATCAAACTGAAACAGCTGCCTGAAGTACTTTTCTACCAATAACTGCTTCAGAAGAAGAAAACACATCAAAATGGCAGAATTTAGTAAAAGTATGCAAAGAAGACCAAGTTGCTGCTTTGCAAATCTGATCAACCGAAGCTTCATTCCTAAATGCCCAGGAAGTAGAAACTGACCTACTAGAATGAGCTGTAATCCTTTGAGGTGGAGTTTTACCCGACTCGACATAAGCATGATGAATTAAAGATTTCAACCAAGATGCCAAAGAAATGGCAGAGGCCTTCTGACCTTTCCTAGAACCGGAAAAGATAACAAATAGACTAGAAGTCTTTCGGAAATTCTTAGTAGTTTCAACATAATATTTCAAAGCTCTAACTACATCCAAAGAATGCAATGATTTCTCCTTAGAATTCTTAGGATTAGGACATAATGAAGGAACCACAATTTCTCTACTAATGTTGTTAGAATTCACAACCTTAGGTAAAAATTTAAAAGAAGTTCGCAACACCGCCTTATCCTGATGAAAAATCAGAAAAGGAGACTCACAAGAAAGAGCAGATAATTCAGAAACTCTTCTGGCAGAAGAGATGGCCAAAAGGAACAAAACTTTCCAAGAAAGTAATTTAATGTCCAATGAATGCATAGGTTCAAACGGAGGAGCTTGAAGAGCCCCCAGAACCAAATTCAAACTCCAAGGAGGAGAAATTGACTTAATGACAGGTTTTATACGAACCAAAGCTTGTACAAAACAATGAATATCAGGAAGATTAGCAATCTTTCTGTGAAAAAGAACAGAAAGAGCAGAGATTTGTCCTTTCAAGGAACTTGCAGACAAACCTTTATCCAAACCATCCTGAAGAAACTATAAAATTCTCGGAATTCTAAAAGAATGCCAGGAAAAATGATGAGAAAGACACCAAGAAATATAAGTCTTCCAGACTCTATAATATATCTCCCTAGATACGGATTTACGAGCCTGTAACATAGTATTAATCACAGAGTCAGAGAAACCTCTTTGACTAAGAATCAAGCGTTCAATCTCCATACCTTTAAATTTAAGGATTTGAGATCCTGATGGAAAAAAGGACCTTGCGACAGGTCTGGTATTAACGGAAGAATCCACGGTTGGCAAGAGGCCACCCGGTAAGATCCGCATACCAAAACCTGTGAGGCCATGCTGGAGCTACCAGCAGAACAAACGAGCATTCCTTCAGAATCTTGGAGATTACTCTTGGAAGAAGAACTAGAGGCGGAAAGATATAGGCAGGATGATACTTCCAAGGAAGTGACAATGCATCCACTGCTTCCGCTTGAGGATCCCTGGATCTGGACAGATACCTGGGAAGTTTCTTGTTTAGATGATAGGCCATCAGATCTATTTCTGGAAATCCCCATATTTGAACAATCTGAAGAAATACCTCTGGGTGAAGAGACCATTCGCCCGGATGTAACGTTTGGCGACTGAGATAATCCGCTTCCCAATTGTCTATACCTGGGATATGAACCGCAGAAACTAGACAGGAGCTGGATTCCGCCCATACCAGAATTCGAGATACTTCTTTCATGGCCAGAGGACTGTGAGTCCCTCCTTGATGATTGATGTATGCCACAGTTGTGACATTGTCTGTCTGAAAACAAATGAACGATTCTCTCTTTAGAAGAGGCCATGACTGAAGAGCTCTGAAAATTGCACGGAGTTCCAAAATATTGATTGGTAATCTCACCTCCTGAGAATCCCAAACCCCTTGTGCTGTCAGAGACCCCCAAACAGCTCCCCAACCTGTCAGACTTGCATCTGTTGAAATTACAGTCCAGGTCGGAAGAACAAAAGAAGCCCTCTGAACTAAACGATGGTGATCTGTCCACCACGTCAGAGAGTGTCGTACAATCGGTTTTAAAGATATTAATTGAGATATCTTTGTGTAATCCCTGCACCACTGGTTCAGCATACAGAGCTGAAGAGGTCGCATGTGAAAACGAGCAAAGGGGATCGCATCCGATGCAGCAGTCATAAGACCTAGAATTTCCATGCATAAGGCTACCGAAGGGAATGATTGTGATTGAAGGTTTCGACAAGCTGAGATCAATTTTAGACGTCTCTTGTCTGTCAGAGACGCTGAATCTATCTGGAAACCTAAAAAGGTAACCCTTGTTTGAGGAATCAATGAACTTTTCGGTAAATTGATCCTCCAACCATGATCTTGAAGAAACAACACAAGTCGATTCGTATGAGATTCTGCTAAATGTGAAGACTGAGCAAGTACCAAGATATCGTCCAAATAAGGAAATACCACAATACCCTGTTCTCTGATTACAGACAGAAGGGCACCGAGAACCTTTGTAAAAATCCTTGGAGCTGTTGCTAGGCCAAACGGCAGAGCCACAAACTGGTAATGCTTGTCTAGGAAAGAGAATCTCAGAAACTGATAGTGATCTGGATGAATCGGAATATGCAGATATGCATCCTGTAAATCTATTGTGGACATATAATGCCCTTGCTGAACAAAAAGGCAGAATAGTCCTTATAGTTACCATTTTGAATGTTGGTATCCTTACATAACGATTCAATATTTTTAGATCCAGAACTGGTCTGAAGGAATTCTCCTTCTTTGGTACAATGAAGAGATTTGAATAAAACCCCAGCCCCTGTTCCAGAACTGGAACTGGCATAATTACTCCAGCCAACTCTAGATCTGAAACACATTTCAGAAATGCTTGAGCCTTTGCTGGATTTACTGGGACACGGGAAAGAAAACATCTCTTTGCAGGAGGCCTTATCTTGAAGCCAATTCTGTACCCTTCTGAAACAATGTTTTGAATCCAAAGATTGTGAATTGAATTGATCCAAATTTGTTTGAAAAATCGTAATCTGCCCCCTACCAGCTGGGCTGGAATGAGGGCCGCACCTTCATGTGGACTTGGGAGCTGGTTTTGGTTTTCTAAAAGGCTTGGACTTATTCCAGACTGGAGATGGTTTCCAAACTGATACCGCTCCTGAGGGCGAAGGATCAGGCTTTTGTTCCTTATTGTGACGAAAGGAACGAAAACGATTATTAGACCTAAATTTACCTTTACATTTTTTATCCTGTGGTAAAAAAGTTCCTTTCCCTCCAGTAACAGTTGAGATAATAGAATCCAACTGAGAACCAAATAATTTATTACCCTGGAAAGAAAGGGAAAGCAAAGTTGACTTAGAAGACATATCAGCATTCCAAGTTTTAAGCCATAAAGCTCTTCTAGCTAAAATAGCTAGAGACATATACCTGACATCAACTCTAATGATATCAAAGATGGCATCACAAATAAAGTTATTAGCATGTTGAAGAAGATTAACAATGCTATGAGAGTTATGATCTGTTACTTGTTGCGCTAAAGCTCCTAACCAAAAAGTTGAAGCTGCAGCAACATCCGCTAAAGATATAGCAGGTCTAAGAAGATTACCTGAACATAAGTAAGCTTTTCTTAGAAAGGATTCAATCTTCCTATCTAAAGGATCCTTAAAGGAAGTACTATCTGCCGTAGGAATAGTAGTACGTTTAGCAAGAGTAGAGACAGCCCCATCAACCTTAGGGATTTTGTCCCAAAATTCTAATCTGTCAGATGGCACAGGATATAATTGCTTAAAACGTTTAGAAGGAGTAAATGAATTACCCAAATTATTCCATTCCCTGGAGATTACTTCAGAAATAGCATCAGGGACAGGAAAAACTTCTGGAATAACTACAGGAGATTTAAAAACCTTATTTAAACGTTTAGATTTAGTATCAAGAGGACCAGAATCCTCTATTTCTAATGCAATTAAGACCTCTTTAAGTAAAGAACGAATAAATTCCATTTTGAATAAAAATGAAGATTTATCAGCATCAACCTCTGAGACAGAATCCTCTGAACCAGAGGAACCACTATCAGAATCAGAATGATGATGTTCATTTAAAAATTCATCTGAAAAATGAGAAGTTTTAAAAGACCTTTTACGTTTACTAGAAAGGGGAATAACAGACATAGCCTTCTTAATAGATTTAGAAACAAAATCTCGTGTTAACAGGAACACTCTGAGTATTAGATGTTGATGGAACCACAACAGGTAATGTAACATTACTAAAGGAAATATTATCTGCATTAACAAGTTTGTCATGACATTCATTACAAACAACAGCTGGAGGAACAGATACCACAAGTTTACGACAGATACACTTAACTTTGGTAGATCCAGCACCAGGCAGCGTTTTTCCAGAAGTATCTTCTGACTCAGTGTCAATCTGGGACATCTTGCAATATGTAATAGAAAAAACAACATATAAAGCAAAATTGATCAAATTCCTTAAATGACAGTTTCAGGAATGGGAAAAAATGCCAGTGAACAAGCTTCTAGCAACCAGAAGCAATAAATAATGAGACTTAAATAATGTGGAGACAAAAGTGACGCCCATATTTATTAGCGCCAAAAAAGACGCCCACATTATTTGGCGCCTAAATGCTTTTGGCGCCAAAAATGACGCCACATCCGGAACGCCGACACTTTTGGCGCAAAAAAAACGTCAAAAATGACGCAACTTCCGGTGACACGTATGACGCCGGAAACAGAAAAAACTTTTTGCGCCAAAAAAGTCCGCGCCAAGAAAGAAGCAATAAAATGAAGCATTTTCAGCCCCCGCGAGCCTAACAGCCCACAGGAAAAAAAGTCAAATTTTAAGGTAAGAAAAAAATTGATTTATTCAAATGCATTATCCCAAATATGAAACTGACTGTCTGAAATAAGGAACGTTGAACATCCTGAGTCAAGGCAAATAAATGTTTGAATACATATATTTAGAACTTTATACAAAAGTGCCCAACCATAGCTTAGAGTGTCACAGAAAATAAGACTTACTTACCCCAGGACACTCATCTACATGTAGTAGAAAGCCAAACCAGTACTGAAATGAGAATCAGTAGAGGTAATGGTATATATAAGAGTATATCGTCGATCTGAAAAGGGAGGTAAGAGATGAATATCTACGACCGATAACAGAGAACCTATGAAATAGACCCCGTAGAAGGAGATCATTGAATTCAAATAGGCAATACTCTCCTCACATCCCTCTGACATTCACTGCACGCTGAGAGGAAAACCGGGCTCCAACCTGCTGCGGAGCGCATATCAACGTAGAATCTAGCACAAACTTACTTCACCACCTCCATAGGAGGCAAATTTTGTAAAACTAATTTGTGGGTGTGGTGAGGGGTGTATTTATAGGCATTTTGAGGTTTGGGAAACTTTGCCCCTCCTGGTAGGAATGTATATCCCATACGTCACTAGCTCATGGACTCTTGCTAATTACATGAAAGAAAAGGTATGCCCGGTATCTCCCACTCCTTAGCAATGATCTCAGAAGCTTGTTGAGGAACTGGAATTACATCTGTGTAGGAAGGAACCTCAAAATATCTGTCCAGTTTACTAGACTTCTTAGGGACAACCACTACTGTGGAGTCACTGTCGTCCAAGGTAACTAAGACCTCCCTAAGTAACATATGAAGAAGTTCTAGTTTAAACCTAAAAGATACCACCTCCGTGTCTGTCATGGGTAATAAACTCTCTGAATCTGAAATTTCACCTTCAGATGCTACGGCAGTACCCTCCTCTTCGGGTCTTTGGGAGGGTACCTCCGAAATTCCAACAATTGCATCAGAAACCTTGCTTACTGAATGTTTGATTTTCCTCTTACGCTTTCCCTGCAACATTGGAAAGGCAGACAATGAATCAGCATTAGTAGAAGACATGAGAGAAGCTATGTCTTGTAAAGTAACCCCAGAAGGGACTATAGTGGAAGCGCAGGGAACTATTTGTGAGGGTGGTAAAATTTCGGACGCTTTGGGAGAAAGCTGCGGCATATATTGACCCTCGTCATTAGACTCTTGGACAACATCCCCCTTAGAGGAGATTGGCTCAGAAAAAATCCTTTCCCTATAATTCAAAGGTATTGGTGGTTCCACATTGGCGTCAAAACATAAGGAGCAAGTGACATCTTGCAAGTCCCCTTGGTCCATATTAGGTGACAATTGAGTAATTGTCAAATAAAACCTCAAATTGGCAATAACATTTTTTTTTTTTTTAAATGAAAAAAATGTTACTGTCACTTTAAATTTAAACGTTCACAACCACGAGGATATGTATAGCCAAACACTGGAGAACAGGTTCACCAACGTGGTCAGAAGTGATTAACAGGTTAGATAATATATATGCTATGTCAGAATCTGCCTCTTGGTTGCAGGATACAACAACACATTTCCAAAAGATTTGGGTCCACTGGATCATGAACAGAGATATAAGTGAGATAAGGGAAATTTAAGTCTTTCAAGAGTTATAACACAATAGGGGATCTCTCCTAAACTTATTGCCACGTCTTTTATGGGGAACTTATATACATCTTAGATACAATTTGATGGTTCTCTCTCTGCTCGATGGGAAAGGTTATACAGTTATGAGTTTATTGTTTTACAGTTTCAAAAGTTTATGTTTAATGTTTATAATTATTAAAATAAAAGGAAAACACATTAGAAAAGGGAGGGGAAGGAAGACTATAGATAATTGCGTTCCTACTTCAGGAAAATAAACAGGACCTCATATTTCCTATGCCTGAAGGCAACTTCAGTAGGTAGGAGCTTTTCCTAGGACTCTATGGACTTTCAGAGATTTCAGTAATGATGGATATACATTGGGAAAGCCAGATGGATATACCAATTGCTGAGAGAAGTTGTTTCATCCTCCAACTCTTTTTCATGTTGTTTGAGACTGATATATGGAATTATAAAACTTTATCGAACATGATAAGAGGTCCTGAGACTGTAACAATGAATATAAATATGTTTATCTGAACTAGGGGCATGATGTATTAGATATGTCTCTTGTCTTCCTTTTTGACAATAAAGATTATTTAAACTAAATTTAAACGTTCAACTTTTTTTTACTGTGCAAGCAAAAAAAACGAACTCTCTAGCATTTAAGGCCAAATAAAATGACACCCCTACACCTCAGCAGGTCTGCTGAGGTGCCTACCTGACTGCAAGAACCGGAGGATTTTCCTTTTACTTGTAGAAACGATCCGGTCAATATGGAAAAGAAACCGCTGCTTTCCGGTCCTAGAATCGATTGTTCTGATTTAAAACATGCGCTTCTAGGAAGAGACTGGAACCTTCTGCCTCTGTCATCCCCTGCTTAATCGTAATACAGGAGCGCAATGTACAAGGCGCGAAAATGGAAGGCCCCGCCCATCGTGGGCGTTGAAAATAAACAACTATGTCTCCCGGCCGTTTATGTGTGAAACCACTGCCACCCAGTGCCTGTTTAATATTTTAATGTTCAATGCTGCCCAGAACATAATAAAGAGTGTTATCTTTGTGTCACCCATATTATGAATAAAAGATAGTTAAGTGCTCCCATCCTTTTCTGAGCTTCTTTTCCGGAAAAATAAAAAGAAGCACTTACCTCAAAAGTCTGCCTGACAGCAAGGCAGAATCCCAGGCTTGAGAGGTCCTCTACCCCACATAGGCCTGAGAAAGAAAGAAATTCCTGAGTAAATATCCCTCAGGTATTCTGAATTAGGGCAGCAATCTATATATGGGAGGCGCAGTGAGAATTATGTCCCACAAGTTCCCATTGCTCTAAAGCCACCACTGCTCTACTGAAGAGACTGATATGGACTACGGCTACACCCTAGAACAAAGCAGCACAATCTTGCACTACTTTAAAAATAATAAACTCTTGATTGAAGAATCTATACTAACACCTCACTTTACCACATCCTATTACTAACTTAGGCAAAGAGAATGACTGGAGTGGGAGGGAAGGGAGGAGCTATTTAACAGCTCTGCTGTGGTGCTCTTTGCCGCCTCCTGTAGACCAGGAAGTGAATATCCCATTACTAATTAAGATGATCAGTGGACTCGTGTCATAAAAAACAGAATTTATGCTTACCTGATAAATTACTTTCTCCAACGGTGTGTCCGGTCCACGGCGTCATCCATTACTTGTGGGAAATGTTCTCCCCCACAGGGAAAGGCAAGGAGAGCACACAGCAAGAGCTGTCCATATAGCTCCCCCTCTGGCTCCGCCCCCCAGTCATTCGACCGACGGTTAGGAGAAAAAGGAGAAACTATAGGGTGCCGTGGTGACTGTAGTGTATAAAGAAAAAAAATTTCAACCTGATGAAAAAAAACCAGGGCGGGCCGTGGACCAGACACACCGTTGGAGAAAGTAATTTATCAGGTAAGCATAAATTCTGTTTTCTCCAACATTGGTGTGTCCGGTCCACGGCGTCATCCATTACTTGTGGGAACCAATACCAAAGCTTTAGGACACGGATGAAGGGAGGGAGCAAATCAGGTTACCTAAACAGAATGCACCACAGCTTGCAAAACCTTTCTCCCAAAAACAGCCTCCAAAGAAGCAAAAATATAAAATTTGTAGAATTTGGCAAAAGTGTGCAGAGAAGACCAAGTCGCTGCCTTACATATCTGGTCAACAGAAGCCTCGTTCTTATAGGCCCATGTGGAAGCCACAGCCCTAGTAGAGTGAGCTGTGATACGGTCAGGAGGCTGCCGTCCGGCAGTCTCATAAGCCAAGCGGATAATGCTTTTCAGCCAGAAAGAGAGAGAGGTAGCAGCAGCTTTTTGACCTCTCCTCTTACCAGAGTAAACGACAAACAAGGATGAGGTTTGTCTAAAATCTTTTGTTGCTTCTAAATAGAACTTTAAAGCACGAACAACATCTAAATTGTGTAATAAACGTTCCTTCTTTGAAACTGGATTCGGACACAAAGAAGGAACAACTATTTCCTGGTTGATGTTCTCGTTGGAAACAACTTTTGGAAGAAAACCAGGCTTAGTACGCAAAACAACCTTATCTGAATGGAACACCAGATTGGGTGGATCACACTGCAAAGCAGATAATTCAGAAACTCTTCTAGCAGAAGAAATAGCAACCAAAAACAGAACTTTCCAAGATAGTAACTTAATATCTATGGAATGTAAAGGTTCAAACGGAACCCCTTGAAGAACTGAAAGAACTAAATTTAGACTCCAAGGAGGAGTCATGGGTCTGTAAACAGGCTTGATTCTAACCAAAGCCTGAACAAAAACTTGTACATCTGGCAAAGCTGCCAGTCGTTTGTGCAACAAGACGGATAATGCAGAAATCTGTCCTTTTAGAGAACTAGCTGACAATCCTTTATCCAAACCTTCTTGGAGGAGAGAATCTTTGGAATTTTAATCTTACTCCAGGAGAATCCTTTGGATTCACACCAACAGATATATTTTTTCCATATTTTATGGTAAATCCTTCTAGTCACAGGTTTTCTGGCTTGGACCAGAGTATCAATCACAGAATTTGAAAACCCACGCTTGGATAAAATCAAGCGTTCAATTTCCAAGCAGACAGCTGCAGAGAAACTAGATTGGGATGTTCGAATGGACATTGTACTAGAAGGTCCTGTCTCAAAGGTAGCTTCCATGGTGGAGCCGATGACATATTCACCAGGTCTGCATACCAAGTCCTGCGTGGCCACGCAGGAGCGTTCAGAATCACTGAGGCCTTCTCCTGTTTGATCCTGGCTATGAGCCTGGGGAGGAGAGGAAACGGTGGAAACATATATGCTAGGTTGAACGACCAAGGCGCCACTAATGCATCCACTAGAGTCGCCTTGGGATCCCTGGATCTGGACCCGTAGCAAGGAATCTTGAAGTTCTGACGGGACGCCATTAGATCCATGTCTGGAATGCCCCATAATTGGGTTAACTGAACAAAGACCTCCGGATGGAGTTCCCACTCCCCCGGATGGAAAGTCTGACGACTCAAATAGTCCGCCTCCCAGTTGTCTACTCCTGGGATGTGAATAGCAGATAGATGGCAGGAGTGATTCTCTGCCCATTGGATTATCTTGGTTACTTCCTTCATCGCTAGGGAACTCTTTGTTCCCCCCTGATAATTGATGTACGCAACAGTCGTTATGTTGTCCGACTGAAATCTTATGAACCTGGCTTCCGCTAGCTGAGGCCAAGCCAGGAGCGCATTGAATATAGCTCTTACTTCCAAAATGTTTATCGGGAGAAGCGAATCTTCCCGCGACCATAGGCCCTGAGCTTTCAGAGAGTCCCAGACCGCGCCCCACCCCAAGAGGCTGGCGTCTGTCGTGACGATGACCCACTCCGGTCTGCGGAAACTCATTCCCTGAGACAGGTGATCCTGGGTCAACCACCAGAGAAGTGAGTGCCTGGTTACCTGGTCTACTTGAATTTGGGGAGACAAGTCTGTATAGTCCCCATTCCACTGATTGAGCATGCACAGCTGTAATGGTCTTAGATGAATTCGAGCAAAAGGAACCACATCCATTGCTGCGACCATTAGTCCTATTACTTCCATGCATTGAGCTATGGAGGGTTGAGGAATAGAGTGAAGAACTCGACAAGCTTTTAGAAGCTTTGTCTTTCTGACGTCTGTGAGAAAGATCTTCATTTCCACAGAATCTATTATTGTTCCCAGAAAAGGAACCCTTGTGGACGGTGACAGTGAACTTTTTTCTATGTTCACTTTCCACCCGTGAGATCTGAGAAAAGCCAACACAATGTCTGTATGAGCCCTCGCTTTGGAAAGAGACGACGCTTGGATTAGGATGTCGTCTAGATAAGGTGCTACAGCGATGCCCCTCGGTCTTAGGACCGCTAGAAGGGACCCTAGCACCTTTGTGAAAATTCTGGGAGCGGTGGCTAAACCGAATGGAAGAGCCACAAACTGGTAATGTTTGTCCAGAAAGGCGAACCTCAGGAACTGATGATGAGATTTGTGGATTGGGATATGCAGATACGCATCCTTCAGATCCACGGTAGTCAAAAATTGACCCTGCTGGATTGTTGGTAAGATTGTCTGAGGAACTTGTTTAATATCTTTAAATTCAGAATTGGCCTGAAAGTTCCCTCTTTTTTGGGAAACACAAACAGGTTTGAGTAAAACCCTAGACCTTGTTCCCCGGAGGGGACTGGGTTTATCACTCCCATCTTTGATAGGTCTCTTACACAATGTAAGAATGCCTGTTTCTTTATCTGGTCTGAAGATAAGCCAGACAGGTGGAACCTTCCCTTTGGAGGAAGTCCCTTGAATTCTAACAGGTATCCCTTGGAAACTCTCTCTAGTGCCCAGGGATCCAGAACATCTCTTGCCCAAGCCTGAGCGAAGAGAGATAGTCTGCCCCCTACCAGATCCGGTCCCGGATCGGGGGCTACCCCTTCATGCTGTCTTGGTAGCAGCAGCAGGTTTCTTGGTTTGTTTACCCTTGTTCCAGCCTTGCATGGGCTTCCAAGCGGGTTTGGGCTGGGCCGCGTTACCTTCTTGTCTAGCGGCAGTGGAGTTATTAGCCGGTCCGTTCCTGAAATTGCGAAAGGAACGAAAATTAGACTTGTTCTTAGCCTTAAAAGGCCTATCCTGTGGGAGGGCATGGCCCTTACCCCCAGTGATGTCTGAAATAATTTCCTTCAATTCCGGCCCAAAAACATAATTTATGCTTACCTGATAAATTCCTTTCTCCTGTAGTGTAGTCAGTCCACGGGTCATCCATTACTTATGGGATTATATCTCCTCCCTAACAGGAAGTGCAAGAGGATCACCCAAGCAGAGCTGCTATATAGCTCCTCCCCTCTACGTCATACCCAGTCATTCGACCGAAACCAAACGAGAAAGGAGAAACTATAGGGTGCAGTGGTGACTGGAGTTTAATTTAAAATTTAGACCTGCCGTAAAAACAGGGCGGGCCGTGGACTGACTACACTACAGGAGAAAGGACTTTATCAGGTAAGCATAAATTATGTTTTCTCCTGTTAAGTGTAGTCAGTCCACGGGTCATCCATTACTTATGGGATACCAATACCAAAGCTAAAAGTACACGGATGACGGGAGGGACAGGCAGGATCTTTACACGGAAGGAACCACTGCCTGTAGAACCTTTCTCCCAAAAACAGCCTCCGAAGAAGCAAAAGTGTCAAATTTGTAAAATTTCGAAAAAGTGTGAAGCGAAGACCAAGTTGCAGCCTTGCAAATCTGTTCAACAGAGGCCTCATTTTTAAAGGCCCAAGTGGAAGCCACAGCTCTAGTAGAATGAGCTGTAATTCTTTCAGGAGGCTGCTGTCCAGCAGTCTCATAGGCTAAACATATTATGCTACGAAGCCAGAAAGAGAGAGAGGTAGCCAAAGCTTTTTGACCTCTCCTCTGTCCAGAATAAACGACAAACAGGGAAGAAGTTTGGCGAAAATCTTTAGTTGCCTGTAAATAAAATTTCAGGGCACGGACGACGTCCAGATTGTGCAGAAGTCGTTCCTTCTTTGAAGAAGGGTTAGGGCACAATGATGGAACAACAATCTCTTGATTGATATTCCTGTTAGAGACTACCTTAGGTAAGAACCCAGGTTTAGTACGCAGAACTACCTTGTCTGAATGAAAAATCAGATAAGGAGAATCACAATGTAAGGCCGATAGCTCAGAGACTCTTCGAGCCGAGGAAATAGCCATTAAAAACAGAACTTTCCAAGATAACAGCTTGATATCAATGGAATGAAGGGGTTCAAACGGAACACCCTGCAGAACGTTAAGAACTAAGTTTAAGCTCCACGGCGGAGCAACAGTCTTAAACACAGGCTTAATCCTGGCCAAAGCCTGACAAAAAGCCTGAACGTCTGGAACTTCTGACAGACGTTTGTGTAAAAGGATAGACAGAGCTGAGATCTGTCCCTTTAACGAACTAGCAGATAAACCCTTTTCTAAACCTTCTTGTAGAAAAGACAATATCCTAGGAATCCTAACCTTACTCCATGAGTAGCTCTTGGATTCGCACCAATGTAAGTATTTACGCCATATTTTATGGTAAATTTTCCTTGTAACAGGTTTCCTAGCCTGTATTAAGGTATCAATCACTGACTCCGAGAATCCCCGCTTTGATAGAATCAAGCGTTCAATCTCCATGCAGTCAGCCTCAGAGAAATTAGATTTGGATGTTTGAAAGGACCCTGAATCAGAAGGTCCTGTCTCAGAGGTAGAGACCAGGGTGGACAGGACGACATGTCCACTAGATCTGCATACCAGGTCCTGCGTGGCCACGCAGGCGCTATTAGAATTATCGATGCTCTCTCCTGTTTGATCCTGGCAATCAATCGAGGAAGCATCGGGAAGGGTGGAAACACATAAGCCATGTCGAAAACCCAAGGTGCTGTCAGAGCATCTATCAGTACCGCTCCCGGGTCCCTGGACCTGGATCCGTAACAAGGGAGCTTGGCGTTCTGGCGAGACGCCATGAGATCCAGATCTGGTTTGCCCCAA
This sequence comes from Bombina bombina, assembly GCF_027579735.1. Lineage (NCBI taxonomy): Eukaryota > Metazoa > Chordata > Amphibia > Anura > Bombinatoridae > Bombina > Bombina bombina. The sequence goes on from NC_069500.1 coordinate 1,245,160,920, forward strand.
AGTTGAAGCAGTTGGGCAAATACCTCCGGATGAATTTCCCACTCCCCCGGATGAAAAGTCTGGTGACTTAGGAAATCCGCCTCCCAGTTCTCCACGCCTGGGATGTGGATCGCTGACAGGTGGCAAGAGTGAGACTCTGCCCAGCGAATTATCTTTGAGACTTCCATCATCGCTAGGGAACTCCTTGTCCCTCCCTGATGGTTGATGTAAGCCACAGTCGTGATGTTGTCCGACTGAAACCTGATGAACCTCAGAGTTGCTAACTGAGGCCAAGCCAGAAGGGCATTGAAAACTGCTCTTAATTCCAGAATGTTTATTGGAAGGAGTCTCTCCTCCTGAGTCCATGATCCCTGAGCCTTCAGGGAATTCCAGACAGCGCCCCAACCTAGCAGGCTGGCGTCTGTTGTTACAATCGTCCAATCTGGCCTGCTGAAGGGCATCCCCCTGGACAGATGTGGCCGAGAAAGCCACCATAGAAGAGAATCTCTGGTCTCTTGATCCAGATTTAGCATAGGGGACAAATCTGAGTAATCCCCATTCCACTGACTTAGCATGCACAATTGCAGTGGTCTGAGATGCAGGCGTGCAAAAGGTACTATGTCCATTGCCGCTACCATTAAGCCGATTACCTCCATGCATTGAGCCACTGACGGGTGTTGAATGGAATGAAGGACACGGCAAGCATTGAGAAGTTTTGTTAACCTGTCCTCTGTCAGGTAAATTTTCATTTCTACAGAATCTATAAGAGTCCCCAAGAAGGGAACTCTTGTGAGTGGCAATAGAGAACTCTTTTCTACGTTCACCTTCCACCCATGCGACCTTAGAAATGCCAGAACTAACTCTGTATGAGACTTGGCAGTTTGGAAACTTGACGCTTGTATCAGAATGTCGTCTAGGTACGGAGCTACCGCAATTCCTCGCGGTCTTAGTACCGCCAGAAGAGAGCCCAGAACCTTTGTAAAGATTCTTGGAGCCGTAGCTAACCCGAAGGGAAGAGCTACAAACTGGTAATGCCTGTTTAGGAAGGCAAACCTTAGATACCGATAATGATCCTTGTGAATCGGTATGTGAAGGTAGGCATCCTTTAAATCCACTGTGGTCATGTACTGACCCTTTTGGATCATAGGTAAGATTGTCCGAATAGTTTCCATTTTGAACGATGGAACTCTTAGGAATTTGTTTAGGATCTTTAAGTCCAAGATTGGTCTGAAGGTTCCCTCTTTTTTGGGAACCACAAACAGATTTGAGTAAAACCCTTGTCCGTGTTCCGACCGCGGAACTGGGTGGATCACTCCCATTAGTAAAAGGTCTTGTACACAGCGTAGAAACGCCTCTTTCTTTATCTGGTTTGCTGACAACCTTGAAAGATGAAATCTCCCTTTTGGAGGAGAAGCTTTGAAGTCCAGAAGATATCCCTGAGATATGATCTCTAACGCCCAGGGATCCTGGACATCTCTTGCCCAAGCCTGGGCGAAGAGAGAAAGTCTGCCCCCCACTAGATCCGTTTCCGGATCGGGGGCCCTCACTTCATGCTGTCTTAGGGGCAGCAGCAGGCTTTCTGGCCTGCTTGCCCTTGTTCCAGGACTGGTTAGGTTTCCAGCCCTGTCTGTAGCGAGCAACAGTTCCTTCCTGTTTTGGAGCGGTGGAAGTTGATGCTGCTCCTGCCTTGAAGTTACGAAAGGCACGAAAATTAGACTGTTTAGCCCTTGGTTTGGCTCTGTCTTGAGGCAGGGCATGGCCCTTACCTCCAGTAATGTCAGCGATAATTTCTTTCAAACCGGGCCCGAATAATGTCTGCCCTTTGAAAGGTATGTTAAGCAATTTAGATTTAGAAGTCACATCGGCTGACCAGGATTTAAGCCACAGCGCTCTGCACGCTTGAATGGCGAATCCGGAGTTCTTAGCCGTAAGCTTAGTTAAGTGTACTACGGCATCAGAAATAAATGAATTAGCTAGCTTAAGGACTTTAAGCTTGTCTATAATCTCATCCAATGGAGCTGAGCTAATGGTCTCTTCCAGAGACTCAAACCAGAATGCCGCCGCAGCCGTGACAGGCGCAATGCATGCAAGGGGTTGTAATATAAAACCTTGTTGAACAAACATTTTCTTAAGGTAACCCTCTAACTTTTTATCCATTGGATCTGAAAAAGCACAGCTATCCTCCACCGGGATAGTGGTGCGCTTAGCCAGAGTAGAAACTGCTCCCTCCACCTTAGGGACCGTCTGCCATAAGTCCCGTGTGGTGGCGTCTATTGGAAACATCTTTCTAAATATAGGAGGGGGTGAAAAAGGCACACCGGGTCTATCCCACTCCTTGTTAACAATTTCTGTAAGCCTTTTAGGTATAGGAAAAACGTCAGTACACGTCGGTACCGCAAAATATTTATCCAGCCTACATATTTTCTCTGGAATTGCAACCGTGTTACAATCATTCAGAGCCGCTAATACCTCCCCTAGTAATACACGGAGGTTCTCAAGCTTAAATTTAAAATTTGAAATGTCTGAGTCCAGTTTACTTGGATCAGATCCGTCACCCACAGAATGAAGCTCTCCGTCCTCATGTTCTGCAAATTGTGACGCAGTATCAGACATGGCTCTATTATTATCAGCGCACTCTGTTCTTACCCCAGAGTGATCGCGTTTACCCCTAAATTCTGGCAATTTAGATAGTACTTCAGTCATAACATTAGCCATGTTTTGCAAAGTGATTTGTATGGGCCGCCCTGATGTACTTGGCGCCACAATATCACGCACCTCCTGAGCGGGAGGCGAAGGTACTGACACGTAAGGAGAGTTAGTCGGCATAACTTCCCCCTCGTTGTCTGGTGAAAAATTTTCTTTACATGTACAGATTGGCTTTTATTTAAAGTAGCATCAATGCAATTAGTACACAAATTTCTATTGGGCTCCACATTGGCCTTTAAACATATTGCACAAAGAGATTCATCTGTGTCAGACATGTTTAAACAAACTAGCAATGAGACTAGCAAGCTTGGAAAATACTTTTCAAATAAATTTACAAGCAATATAAAAAACATTACTGTGCCTTTAAGAAGCACAAAAAACTGTCACAGTTGAAATAACAATGAACCAAATTAGTTATAGCAACCAAATTTTCACAGTAAATGCATTAAGTTAGCAAAGGATTGCACCCACCAGCAAATGGATGATTAACCCCTTAGTACCCAAAAACGGATAACAATTTAATAAAACGTTTTTATCACAGTCAAAACACAGTCTCACAGGTCTGCTGTGAGTGATTACCTCCCTCAAAACTAGTTTTGGAGACCTGGATCATGGAGGAAGAAATAGGAAGACTGTGACTGAATTTTTACTGCGCAATAAAGCGCTAAAATAGGCCCCTCCGACTCATAATATAACAGTGGGGAAGCTCAGTAAACTGATTTTATTCATAAACAAACGACAGCCATGTGGTAAAAATCATGCCCATAAAGTTTTATCACCAAGTACCTCAGAAAAAAACAATTAACATGCCAGTAAACGTTTAAAAATAAAATTATGAAATGTTATTAATAAGCCTGCTGCTAGTCGCTTTCACTGCAGTGGAGGCTCAAATATAACTTAAATGTATACAGTATTTTCTTAGTGAAGTTCCATTCCCTAGATATACCTCAGTGTAAACATACATACATATCAGCCTGATACCAGTCGCTACTACTGCATTTAAGGCTGCACTTACATTACATCGGTATTAGCAGTATTTTCTCAGTCAATTCCATTCCTTAGAAAATAATATACTGCAACATACCTCCTTGCAGGTGAACCCTGCCTGCTGTCCCCTGTTCTGAAGTTACCTCACTCCTCAGAATGGCCGAGAACAGCAAATGGATCTTAGTTACGACCGCTAAGATCATACACAAACTCAGGTAGATTCTTCTTCTAATGCTGCCTGAGAAAAAACAACACACTCCGGTGCTGTTTAAAATAACAAACTTTTGATTGAAGAAATAAAAACTAAGTTTAACAACCACAGTCCTCTCACACGTCCTATCTATTAGTTAGGTGCAAGAGAATGACTGGGTATGACGTAGAGGGGAGGAGCTATATAGCAGCTCTGCTTGGGTGATCCTCTTGCACTTCCTGTTAGGGAGGAGATATAATCCCATAAGTAATGGATGACCCGTGGACTGACTACACTTAACAGGAGAAAAGGGTCTTACCCTTGAAAGGAATATTCAGTAACTTAGTCTTGGACGACACGTCTGCCGACCAGGATTTTAGCCAAAGCGCCCTCCGCGCTACTATAGCCAAACCTGAGTTTTTCGCCGCCAATTTCGTTATTTGAAAGGCGGCATCCAATATAAAGGAATTAGCTAACTTTAATGCTTGAATTCTGTCCATGACTTCTTCATAGGAAGTCTCTTTCTGGAGCGACCTTTCTAGTTCTTCGAACCAAAAGGACGCCGCTGAAGTGACAGTAATAACACACGTAGCTGGTTGAAGGATGAACCCTTGCTGAACAAAAATCTTTTTAAGCAATCCTTCCAATTTTTTTTCCATAGGATCTTTGAAAGCGCAGCTGTCCTCTATAGGAATAGTTGTGCGCTTCGCTAGTGTTGAAACAGCTCCCTCAACCTTCGGGACCGTTTGCCATGCGTCCCTTCTAGGGTCTACTATGGGAAACATTTTCTTAAATATAGGAGGTGGGGCAAAGGGTACACTTGTTCAGAGCGGCAAGGAGAATGACTGGGGGGCGGAGCCAGAGGGGGAGCTATATGGACAGCTCTTGCTGTGTGCTCTCCTTGCCTTTACCTGTGGGGGAGAACATTTCCCACAAGTAATGGATGACGCCGTGGACCGGACACACCAATGTTGGAGAAAAGAAAAGAAGAAAAAAAACAGCCCAATCTTCAATGGCCAGAATCTAAGGCTAATTCATTTCCCAATAAGATAAAGCCAAAAATTAATCACCTGACCTTAAATTCACCCCCTGATATTCTCAGCACTGTAGGGGTTGGGTTAACCTGGGCGAAGCTCTTGACCTTCACTTAAGCATAGACTAACCTCTCCTTTTTTAATAGGGATGTCCTATATTTTAAATGAGGGACTTTGAACCCTTTAGAAAGTCCTCATAGTAACAACATTTTCTAAAAATAGCCACTAAACTGTATTATATAATTTTATAGGAATAGACACCACATAACAGCAAGTTAATCAGGAAAAAAGGCCACTTACTCCAGTGAGTTAATGATATGCAACACCTTTATTTGAAATAGAGTGGGCTTATGTTAAAGTAACATTATAAATCATGAGCAGTTTTAAAATCAAATGGTAATGTTTATGTACACCCTTATTTCAGTTGATTATAGACATAGAACCAAAAAGCTTCTGAAGCTGGAATATATTTATAACACTTTTTTTTCTTCTTGGTGTTTTGATTATTTTGTTTACCCCTTACACAGGAGTGTTTTTTTATACACATAACTGGCTAAAGAAATAATAATGGAGAAGAAGCCTAATTTTGATTACCTTGCATTATTAAACAAAAATGTGTATATACAAAAGCTGGATTTTAAAATTAAATTGTGTAAAAATAATTCAAACATCTTGAATTTTTTTTTTTTTTATAAATAAACAGTTATTTAGTAAACTGATATATATATAACAAAATAGAACAGTAAGTCCAGCACTTTCTTAGGTAACCCTTCACTGGGTATAACTTATTGTAGGTTTACCTTTGCAGTGCACGTTTGCCTGGGAGGCCTGCCATACTCCCATATATAATTACAAAAGTAGACAATGGCAACAGCACTTTTCTTTAAAACATTTCTTCTTTATTTAAGCAACATTAGGATAAAAACATAGCAACGTTTCGAGCCTCTTGGAACCTTCCTCATGCTATCAGTGTTTTAAAGAAAAGTGCTGTTGCCATTGTCTACTTTTGGATATATATATATATATATATATATATATATATATATATATATATATATATATATATATAGTCTAACTTTTGTCAAAAAAGCTAAGAAAAAAAAAAAAAAACTATAAATAAAAAAAGAAATCTACAAACCATAATCGATTCTTTCCATCTCTTATGAATAGCTTTAGCCAGATTTAAATCTATGCGGACTACACAATCTTCAATAGTTAGAGAACCTTGCAAAAGAGGAAAAAAGTTGTTATAGAATTTTGTACAATATATTTGTAAATAAGCAATTTTATTACATAGGAGTATGCATGTTTCAGTCTGTCTCACTGGCACTTCCATTCCTTTCTTCTCTATTTAAACCTACGGTCATATTTTTGCCTATGTTTCATTTACACATTCCTCCACTTTCTTTCCTGCCTTTGACTTGGGTCTTATTTCTGCTCTCTATCTTACTATGTTTCTACTATTTCTCCATATTTTTTTCATTTACTTTGGCACCTCAGTTTCTCTTTATCAAACTTGTCTTATTTGCCCAAATTAGATTTATTGTATGCTTTTTTTTTTTTATTTATGCTTTCATACTCTCTCCAGTATCACTGTTCACCATAAGTAAAGGGTATTTATGGCTTATTTAGTAATATGAGTCAAATTAAAAAATAAATATACTAAATACTGTGCCCTAACAAAAGGGATGAAAAATAGTTTTGCAGAACAATGTATAAAACAAAATGTCCTCTTTGGTATGTATAAGGAAAGCCTAGAAATAAAACAAAAAAGTCTCAGACTTATACTGTTTCCAACAGGTGTCAAACATGTTACAAGCAACCGTACTTGCACTTTGGAGAGCTACTACAACAAGCGCTTAATATTAGAGAATGCCCAGGTTAACAGGGGGTTCCATTTTTATTCGATACAACAAATCTGGGGGTCATAGAAATTCTATATACAATTCTTTTTACACACATAAGCTGTGACAAGCGACTTGGAAGCAGTGTTCTATGTTTTGTGTCTCACACTCAACATTTCAGTTACTGCAAAAACAAAAAAGTCTGCCCCTCCTCATGACGATGTGAATAATCATGTAAGTTCCTACAAAAATACATAAGTATAACGTGACACTTACACAAGTAAACTAATAAGACACTTGTCTGATGACTAAAGTGCCTGAATGGGGGGTGTCTGGATCTTATACAAACTGAAAATTGTGGGACTGAGTTTCAATCCAACCCTCTTAATGTGTTGCAAATCTTCATTGGTGTTAACTAGTGTAAAGCAATAACTATTATTCTCATATAAAACATCACAAATATCATGAACACATAATTGAACATTAATTTTCAGCAATATACTAACAGATTCAATTCAATTTAATTTGAAAAATGTTGGTATTTAACACACTGCCATAAACTAAAAATGGTTGCATTATCTTTGTTTACAAAACTTAACTACCTTATGTTATAGATGGTAATTATGTAGGATACAAAGTTCTACATAAACAGATATTGTAAAGTTAAAGAAAAACCTACCTGGATCTTTTCCAACTGGTCCAAATATTTCACTTAGCTGGAAGGCAAGCTCTGGAGGTAAAGACAACTCAAGATGATCAAAGCGGAGAGGCTCCTTTGGAAATGTTCCCAAGTTGCTATTATTGGCCTCTTCTAAAACAGTGTTTTCTCCTTCTTTCTGGTAATCTCTCTCATCCGCAGTAATGTTATTTGGTGGGTATAGCTCTTCATTGGACCCAGTGGTACCAGCAATATTCATTTCCTTGTTAAAGCTTTCTAAGACGCTGCTGACCACAACAGTACTTATATATAAATCATGTGTTTTTAATTGCTCCCCTTCTAAATCTGAACTTGATGACTGATTTATGGAATGGGCTTCCACTGCTGTGTCATGATCACTCACTATTTTATTTAAATGTATTACAGATGCCATCATATTGTTAGTATCTTCATTTGTAAGCTGTACAGTATTTAACAGATTAGAATGTTCCACCTTTTTGCAGTTTTCACCTGTTTGTTCTGTTTGCACAATCAGTTGATCTGTATATATATCAGGTGACCCTGATTTTGGTGCTGCTATGGTGGTTGGATCAAAATTTTCTAAGCCTTCATCTAAATCATGACAACTTTCTAAATCTGTAGGGGTTTCTTCCCCACTTACACTAAATTCTTCTAGTTGGCAATCTTCTTCTCTAGATAACTTTTCACCAGAGTCAAGAAGCAAATTTGTTGCCCAGACAATATCCTTATTGCATCTTTCAAAAAGATCTTTTAACATTTCAAATGGAACCGACTTAAAAAGTTTGCACAGAATATTTAGACTATCATGATCCCCCAAGCCAATGATCTCATTTTCTTCCACAAAAGTACTTTTGTCATACATAACTCTATATGGTATATCTTCCTGAGAATCTGAGTTTGCAACCAATAATTTTGATTTAAATCTTTCACTTTTTCCTGTTAGAACTTTAGCTGGGTCAGAAATATCTATATTCTTCTTTTCTACTCTCCATGCCAACGCAAAATCAAAAGGCTCAGTCTGTGAATGTTTGTTGTTCCCATTATTCATATGTTCTATCCCCTGTAACTGAGTTTCCTTGTTTTCTAAAGAACTAGAAGAGCTATTTGTGAAGGTTAAAGCTAATTTACGTTGCCTGCAATTACGTTTAGTTGACTTAGGCTTTCTCTCTATCATTGATCCACAATTTGACATTTCATTCTCTTTATCGTCTGACAGTTCTCTGTTTTTCATACTATCAGTGACTTCTTTAACTTCATTAACATTTTCTGAAGTGATGTCATCATCGGCGGAAGCTTTGCTTATTCTTGGAGTTAAATGCTCCTCCTTTAAAAAGATATGTGAAAAATTACAAGATGAGTCTTGCAATTCTAGAGTAGTTTTTTCAGACATTTCAATATCATATTTTTGTTGTGATTCAGCAGAAGTACCAATTTCTTTGCAGTCTTGTGAAAAAACATCACTATCCATAGTATTACTTTTCTCAGAATTATCCTTTTCATAAATATGCTGTGCAGACATTTCACACACTTCACTGCCGTCCATCATGTTTGCCTTGACTTTCTTTCTGTTACGAGGGATTCTTTGACCCATACTTTTTTCTACTGGCCAGTCTCCAACGAAATTTAGAAACTCAGATCCTTCACTCTGCGAGAATGATGCACCCTCTAAGTTTGAGTTATCTTGCATAACTGCCATTTTTTCTTCATGCCCTTCTTCAAGGGACCTTTGGTTTAAAGATTTTTCGTCAGAAGATTTTGCGTTGTCACAGAGATATAAGTCTTTTTCACAAGGATGCAACACCTCACTCATTTTAACAACATCAGAACCAGAATTGCTTTCATTTTTTATAATAGCTTCTTCAAATAACTCCCCTTGGTAATTTTGTGACATTTCTAATGAAATACTGTTCTCTGAAACATTTGCTGCATCATTGGTGCAAAAAAGCCTCTCCCCTTCAGTTTTCTGTGTAAATGAACCTTTATTTTCATCTGTTGCTATTAAAGTAATTGGTTCAGAAGGTTTTTTTCTGCAAGTAAAAAAAAAAAAAAAAAAGTAAAATCATTGCATATTTTTTTGATCAAAGGATTGACACACAAAAAACTGTTCATTTTTATTACAATATAAATGTAATAAACTTAAGTGCTTTCATAATTTGCAGGTATTAGTGAAGTCTAACAGCTTGTTTCACCTTGAGAGTATTCTTTGGGAGAATAGTCAGCAAAACCTTCCTTCCAAAATTGACCTGTGAAGAGCCAAATGCAATAATTTACTAACATTTGTTGGATTCCCCAGACTGTCAATGCTATTCAGCGCCCAGATGCAGCTTGGATCACGATGCCATCAATGGGCACAGTTTGGCAACCATTTCAAAGTGACCAGAAACGATATTCTGTTTAAATAGTTTTTTACCATTCCTGCTGCAGGCTATTTGCAACTTAATCTAAGGTAAGACTTTAAAGTGAAAGTAAATCCTAGCATTTTACAAACGCTAGGATTTACTATTGAAACAAAGGGCACTTTCATTCATGAAGTATAAGATACTTCCTGTAGAAAGCTCCTTTATTTGATTCAAGCGATCGCCGCTCTTCGCTCCTACAGCAGAGCACGGTTAAAAACATTTTTGGCTAAGAGGTGACGTTTTCACCTCTTAGCCAATAGCTATGCGGTAAATCCGGCTCCCATGGGCGCCAAGTTTGATTTACCGCACGGCTATTGGAAAACGTCACCTCTAAGCCAAAAAATATTTTAGCCGTGGGCTGCCGTAGCAGCTAAAAATGGCGATCGATTGAAACAAATAAAGGAGCTTTCTACATGAAGTATCTTATACTTCATGAATGAAAGTGCCCATTATTTGTTTCAATAGTAAATCCTAGCGTTTGTAAAACGCTAGGATTTACTTTCACTTTAAGAGGACTAAGGTGTAGACTGTCCATTTAAGTGTATGTCTTGCAAAGCTGCTTACTTGAAGTATCACAATATCCCAAGGAAAGAGTTTTAACCTTAATAGAAATTAATTCAAGCTAAAAAGTTCTTGTATACATCTATGCACAATAATTATTGTAGAATAAACCACTTATGAGATAAGTATAATTCTTTCTAATTTCCTTGGTAGTTTTCAAATACTATTTACATTAAAATAAATAGGAAAATAGGAAAGCAAAGCATCAGCTTTTTAACAGATCTAGCTCAAAAAGGCACCAGAAAATAATCTTAAAGGGACATTGTACACCTTTTTTTGTGGGGGCTATCCTTTTTTATTGTGGTATGTAATGTATGTCATCCTATGTTTGACCTTGTTACAACCTTTTACTGAAAAGTTTTTAAAAAATAAAGATGTTTTTCACTCCTCTTACCAAACCAAAGCTCTCTGTATGTATACGTTTGTCTACATAGCCCATCTCATAGCTGCTCGCTCCGTGTCCTCTTTGCATCTGCACTGAGCATGTTAAATCATTAGTCTGAACTCTCTAAACGAGCCCAATAAAAGCTCGTTAACAGTTACGGTTGCTCCAAGTTTTTTGGGGGTTTTTTTGAGCATGCTCACATCGGGATCATATTTAAAATGGGAGTTTGGATTTTGCAGCTCTGACAAAGAGGATCACATCTACAGTGCAACGGCAGGTAATATTTTTATAATATAGCTAAGCTTTGTGCTTCCAAACAGAATAACTATTTGGAAACAATATAAATAATTATGAGTAGGATCCATAATGATAAAAAGTGCCTTTTGAAATTACTTTTTAAATTAAAAGGTACATTGTACACTAGATTTATATTTGAATAAATGTTTTGTAGATGATCCATTTATATAGCCAATCTGGGAGTGTTTTTGCAACAATGTATAGCTTTGATTATTTTTAATAACATTGTGATGATTGAGACTCCTAACCAAGCCCCACAGTGTCAGATGTATACACATGTTTACAGACTACTGCTGGCTTCTGTTTATGTTATCTGTCTTTTCATGTGCAGGGGAGGGGGGGTGTCTGCCCTTCTTGGTTTTCCAGCTCCTTTCACTGGGTGTCCCAGTCAACCTCATCAACAGTGCTAAACTGGGAGCTCATAAGTACGTTTTTAAAAGGTTTTATACAGGATTTTTAGATCAGTATCTGTGCATATTCTTCTTTATAGTAGTGTCAATTACATGCAGTTATATGAAAATTGGTGTATACTGTCCCTTTAACATGGGCGAACATAGGTATTCTGTTTAGATGTGCGGTGCTCAGCTACATTATAAAAATATTACCTGCCGCTTCAGATCCCACTGTAAATGTGTTCCTCTATGTCAGCACAGCAGTAATGCAGTAGTAGTCAGTAATGTCCTCAGACCAGCATACAGACAAGTGCACGTGATAAGTGTAAAATATAGATGATTAGACTTTATATGCAGATAGTAAGAAAAACCCAGCACAGAACAGTTGGTGGAGACCAGCAACAATCTGTAGTGCATCTCTCTGGCACCTAGTGGGTTAATACTTGTCTGCAAAAACACAGGTCAGAACAAGTTTTGTTAGTATTAGTAAATAACTATATATGAAAATAACACTTCTGCGGTAAGTTTACAGGGCTTACGTAATAGAAAAACATAATTTATGCTTACCTGATAAATTTATTTCTCTTGTAGTGTAGTCAGTCCACGGGTCATCCATTACTTATGGAATATATCTCTTCCTAACAGGAAGCTGCAAGAGGATCACCCAGCAGAGCTTGCTACATAGCTCCTCCCCTCACATGTCATATTCAGTCATTCGACCAAAGCAGACGAGAAAGGAGAAACCATAGGGTGCAGTGGTGACTGGAGTTTAATTAAAATTTAGGTCTGCCTTAAAGACAGGGCGGGCCGTGGACTGACTACACTACAAGAGAAATAAATTTATCAGGTAAGCATAAATTATGTTTTCTCTTGTTAAGTGTAGTCAGTCCACGGGTCATCCATTACTTATGGAATACCAATACCAAAGCTAAAGTACACGGATGAAGGGAGGGACAAGGCAGGAACATTAAACAGAAGGAACCACTGCCTGAAGTAACTTTCTCCCAAAAATAGCCTCCGAAGAAGCAAAAGTGTCAAATTTGTAAAATTTTGAAAAGGTGTGAAGCGAAGACCAAGTCGCAGCCTTGCAAATCTGTTCAACAGAGGCCTCATTTTTAAAGGCCCAGGAGGAAGCCACAGCTCTAGTAGAATGAGCTGTAATGCTTTCAGGGGGCTGCTGTCCAGCAGTCTCATAGGCTAAACGTATTATGCTACGAAGCCAAAAAGAGAGAGAGGTAGCCGAAGCCTTTTGACCTCTTCTCTGTCCAGAGTAAACGACAAACAGGGAAGAAGTTTGACGAAAATCTTTAGTTGCCTGCAAATAGAACTTCAGGGCACGGACTACGTCCAAATTATGCAAAAGTCGTTCCTTCTTTGAAGAAGGGTTAGGACACAGTGATGGAACAACAATCTCTTGATTGATATTCCTGTTAGTAACTACCTTAGGTAAGAACCCAGGTTTAGTACGCAGAACTACCTTGTCTGAATGAAAAATCAGATAAGGAGAATCACAATGTAAGGCAGATAACTCAGAGACTCTTCGAGCCGAGGAAATAGCCATCAAAAACAAAACCTTCCAGGATAACAGCTTGATATCAATGGAATGAAGGGGTTCAAATGGAACGCCTTGAAGTACATTAAGAACTAAGTTTAAGCTCCACGGCGGAGCAACAGTCTTAAACACAGGCTTAATCCTAGTTAAAGCCTGACAAAAAACCTGAACGTCTGGAACTTCAGCCAGACGTTTGTGTAGAAGAATAGACAGAGCAGAAATCTGTCCCTTTAACGAACTAGCAGATAAGCCCTTTTCTAAACCCTCTTGTAGAAAGGACAATATCCTAGGAATCCTAACCTTACTCCATGAGTAACTCTTGGATTCGCACCAATATAAATATTTACGCCATATCTTATGGTAAATTTTTCTGGTAACAGGCTTCCTAGCCTGTATTAAGGTATCAATAACCGACTCCGAGAAGCCACGCTTTGATAGAATCAAGCGTTCAATCTCCATGCAGTCAGCCTCAGATCAGAGAAATTAGATTTGGATGTTTGAAAGGACCCTGAATTAGAAGGTCCTGTCTCAGAGGTAGAGACCACGGTGGACAGGACGACATGTCCACTAGGTCTGCATACCAGGTCCTGCGTGGCCACGCAGGCGCTATCAGAATCACCGAAGCTTTCTCCTGTTTGATCTTGGCAATCAAACGAGGAAGCATCGGGAATGGTGGAAACACATAAGCCATGTTGAAGACCCAAGGGGCTGTCAGAGCATCTATCAGCACCGCTCCCGGGTCCCTGGACCTGGATCCGTAACAAGGAAGCTTGGTGTTCTGGCGAGACGCCATGAGATCCAGATCTGGTTTGCCCCAACGAAGAATCAGTTGAGCAAAGACCTCCGGATGAAGTTCCCACTCCTCCGGATGAAAAGTCTGGCGACTTAGAAAATCCGCCTCCCAGTTCTCTACGCCTGGGATGTAAATCGCTGACAGGTGGCAAGAGTGAGACTCTGCCCAGCGAATTATCTTTGAGACTTCCAACATCGCTAGGGAACTTCTGGTTCCCCCTTGATGGTTGATGTAAGCCACAGTCGTGATGTTGTCCGACTGAAATCTGATGAACCTCAGAGTTGCTAACTGAGGCCAAGCTAGGAGAGCATTGAATATTGCTCTTAATTCCAGAATATTTATTGGGAGGAGTTTCTCCTCCTGAGTCCATAATCCCTGAGCTTTCAGGGAGTTCCAGACTGCGCCCCAGCCTAGAAGGCTGGCGTCTGTTGTTACAATCGTCCAATCTGGCCTGCGAAAGGTCATCCCCTTGGACAGATGTGGCCGAGAGAGCCACCATAGAAGAGAATCTCTGGTCTCTTGATCCAGACTTAGTAGGGGGGACAAATCTGAGTAATCCCCGTTCCACTGACTTAGCATGCACAATTGCAGCGGTCTGAGATGCAGGCGCGCAAATGGTACTATGTCCATTGCCGCTACCATTAAGCCGATTACTTCCATGCACTGAGCTACTGACGGGTGTGGAATGGAATGAAGGACACGGCAAGCATTTAGAAGTTTTGATAACCTGGCCTCTGTCAGGTAAATTTTCATCTCTACAGAATCTATAAGAGTCCCTAGAAAGGGAACTCTCGTAAGTGGTAATAGAGAACTCTTTTCCACGTTCACCTTCCACCCATGCGACCTCAGAAATGCCAGAACTATCTCTGTATGAGACTTGGCAGTTTGAAAACTTGACGCTTGTATCAGAATGTCGTCTAGGTACGGCGGAGTCACCGCTATGCCTCGCGGTCTTAGTACCGCCAGAAGTGAGCCCAGAACTTTTGTAAAGATTCTTGGAGCCGTAGCTAATCCGAAGGGAAGAGCTACAAACTGGTAATGCCTGTCTAGGAAAGCAAATCTTAGGTACCGATAATGATCCTTGTGAATCGGTATGTGAAGGTAGGCATCCTTTAAATCCACTGTGGTCATGTACTGACCCTCTTGGATCATGGGAAGGATGGTTCGAATAGTTTCCATTTTGAATGATGGAACTCTTAGAAATTTGTTTAGGATTTTTAAGTCCAAGATTGGTCTGAAGCTTCCCTCTTTTTTGGGAACCACAAATAGATTTGAATAGAACCCCTGCCCGTGTTCTGTCCGCGGAACTGGGTGGATCACCCCCATTAGTAAAAGGTCTTGTACACAGCGTAGAAACGCCTCTTTCTTTATTTGGTTTGCTGATAACCTTGAAAGATGAAATCTCCCTCGTGGAGGAGAAGTTTTGAAGTCCAGGAGATATCCCTGAGATATGATCTCCAACGCCCAGGGATCCTGGACATCTCTTGCCCAAGCCTGGGCGAAGAGAGAAAGTCTGCCCCCCACTAGATCCTGTTTGGCCTTTGATTTGGCCCTGTCCTGAGGTAGAGCATGGCCCTTACCTCCTATAATGTCAGTTATAATTTCTTTCAAGCCGGGCCCGAATAAGGTCTGCCCTTTGAAAGGAATATTAAGCAATTTAGATTTAGAAGTCACGTCAGCTGACCAGGATTTAAGCCATAGCGCTCTGCGCGCTTGGATGGCGAATCCGGAGTTCTTAGCCGTAAGTTTGGTTAAATGTACGACGGCATCAGAAACAAATGCGTTAGCTAGCTTAAGTGCTTTAAGCTTGTTCATAATTTCATCCAATGGAGCTGTGCGAATGGCCTCTTCCAGAGACTCAAACCAGAATGCCGCCGCAGCAGTGACAGGCGCAATGCATGCAAGGGGCTGTAAGATAAAACCTTGTTGAACAAACATTTTCTTAAGGTAACCCTCTAATTTCTTATCCATTGGATCTGAAAAGGCACAACTACCCTCCACCGGGAAAGTGGTACGCTTAGCTAAAGTAGAAACTGCTCCCTCCACCTTAGGGACCGTCTGCCATAAGTCTCGTGTGGTGGCGTCTATAGGAAACATTTTCCTAAATATGGGAGGAGGGGAAAAGGGCACACCAGGTCTATCCCACTCCTTGCTAATAATCTCTGTAAGCCTTTTAGGTATAGGAAACACGTCAGTACACACCGGTACCGCATAGTATCTATCCAACCTACATAATTTTTCTGGAATTGCAACCGTGTTACAATCATTCAGAGCCGCTAATACCTCCCCTAGCAATATGCGGAGGTTCTCAAGCTTAAATTTAAAATTAGAAATCTCTGAATCCAGTCTCCCTGGATCAGATCCGTCACCCACAGAATGAAGCTCTCCGTCTTCACGTTCTGCAAACTGTGACGCAGTATCTGACATGGCTCTCACCTCATCCGCGCGGTCTCTGTCCTTAACCCAGAGCTATCGCGCTTGCCTCTTAATTCTGGCAATTTAGATAATACTTCTGTCATAACAGTAGCCATGTCTTGCAAAGTGATTTGTAAGGGCCTCCCTGATGTACTTGGCGCCACAAAATCACGCACCTCCTGAGCGGGAGGCGAAGGTACTGACACGTAAGCTGAGTTAGTCGGCATAACTTCCCCCTCGTTGTCTGGTGATAATTTCTTTACATGTAAAGATTGACTTTTATTTAAAGTAGCATCAATGCAATTAGTACATAAATTTCTATTGGGCTCCACATTGGCCTTTAAACATAGTGAACAAAGAGATTCATCTGTGTCAGACATGTTTAAACAGACTAGCAATGAGACTAGCAAGCTTGGAAATACTTTTCTAAATAAATTTACAAGCAATATAAAAAACGCTACTGTGCCTTTAAGAAGCACAAAAAGCTGTCACAGTTGAAATAACAATGAACCAAAATAGTTATAGCAACCAATTTTTCACAGTAAATGTATTAAGTTAGCAAAGGATTGCACCCACCAGCAAATGGATGATTAACCCCTTAATACCCAAAAACGGATTAACAATTTAATAATTAACGTTTTTCTCACAGTCAAAACACACTGTCACAGGTCTGCTGTGACTGATTACCTCCCTCAAAATGAATTTTGAAGACCCCTGAGCTCTCTAGAGACGATCTGGATCATGGAGGATGAAGTAGACAGATTGTGACTGAATTTTTACTGCGCAAAAAAGCGCTAAAATAGGCCCCTCCCACTCATATTACAACAGTGGGGAAGCTCAGAAAACTGTTTCTATGCAGAAAACAAAGATGGCCATGTGGTAAAAATCATGCCCCAATAAGTTTTATCACCAAGTACCTCACAAAAAACGATTAACATGCCAGTAAACGTTTTAAACATACATTTGAAAAGTTATGAATTGTTATTAATAAGCCTGCTACCAGTCGCTTTTACTGCAGTTAAGGCTCATACATTATTTCAATATTAACAGTATTTTCAGAGTCAATTCCATTCCTTAGAAAAAACAGAATTTATGTTTACCTGATAAATTACTTTCTCCAACGGTGTGTCCGGTCCACGGCCTCATCCTTACTTGTGGGATATTCTCTTCCCCAACAGGAAATGGCAAAGAGCCCAGCAAAGCTGGTCACATGATCCCTCCTAGGCTCCGCCTTCCCCAGTCATTCGACCGACGTAAAGGAGGAATATTTGCATAGGAGAAATCATATGATACCGTGGTGACTGTAGTTAGAGAAAATAAATCATCAGACCTGATTAAAAAACCAGGGCGGGCCGTGGACCGGACACACCGTTGGAGAAAGTAATTTATCAGGTAAACATTAATTCTGTTTTCTCCAACATAGGTGTGTCCAGTCCACGGCGTCATCCTTACTTGTGGGAACCAATACCAAAGCTTTAGGACACGGATGATGGGAGGGAGCAAATCAGGTCACCTAGATGGAAGGCACCACGGCTTGCAAAACCTTTCTCCCAAAAATAGCCTCAGAAGAAGCAAAAGTATCAAATTTGTAAAATTTAGTAAAAGTGTGCAGTGAAGACCAAGTCGCTGCCTTACATATCTGATCAACAGAAGCCTCGTTCTTGAAGGCCCATGTGGAAGCCACGGCCCTAGTGGAATGAGCTGTGATTCTTTCAGGAGGCTGCCGTCCGGCAGTCTCATAAGCCAATCTGATGATGCTTTTAAGCCAAAAAGAGAGAGAGGTAGAAGTTGCTTTTTGACCTCTCCTTTTACCAGAATAAACAACAAACAAGGAAGATGTTTGTCTGAAATCCTTTGTAGCCTCTAAATAGAATTTTAGAGCACGAACTACATCCAAATTGTGCAACAAACGTTCCTTCTTTGAAACTGGATTCGGACACAAAGAAGGCACGACTATCTCCTGGTTAATATTTTTGTTAGAAACAACTTTCGGAAGAAAACCAGGTTTAGTACGCAAAACCACCTTATCTGCATGGAACACCAGATAAGGAGGAGAACACTGCAGAGCAGATAACTCTGAAACTCTTCTAGCAGAAGAAATTGCAACCAAAAACAAAACTTTCCAAGATAATAACTTGATATCAACGGAATGTAGGGGTTCAAACGGATCCCCCTGAAGAACTGAAAGAACTAAATTAAGACTCCAAGGAGGAGTCAAAGGTTTGTAAACAGGCTTGATTCTAACCAGAGCCTGAACAAAAGCTTGAACATCTGGCACAGCCGCCAGCTTTTTGTGAAGTAAAACAGATAAAGCAGAAATCTGTCCCTTCAAAGAACTTGCAGATAATCCTTTCTCCAAACCTTCTTGAAGAAAGGATAGAATCTTAGGAATTTTTATCTTGTTCCATGGGAATCCTTTAGATTCACACCAACAGATATATTTTTTCCATATTTTTTGGTAGATCTTTCTAGTTACAGGCTTTCTGGCCTGAACAAGAGTATCAATGACAGAATCTGAGAACCCTCTCCTTGATAAAATCAAGCGTTCAATCTCCAAGCAGTCAGTTGGAGTGAGGCCAGATTCGGATGTTCGAACGGACCTTGAACAAGAAGGTCCTGTCTCAAAGGTAGCCTCCATGGAGGAGCCGATGACATATTCACCAGATCTGCATACCAAGTCCTGCGTGGCCACGCAGGAGCTATCAAGATCACCGATACCCTCTCCTGTTTGATCCTGGCTACCAGCCTGGGAATGAGAGGAAACGGTGGTAACACATAAGCTAGGTTGAAGCTCCAAGGTGCTACTAGTGCATCCACTAGAGTCGCCTTGGGATCCCTGGATCTGGACCCGTAGCAAGGAACCTTGAAGTTCTGACGAGACGCCATCAGATCCATGTCTGGAATGCCCCACAATTGAATTATTTGGGCAAAGATTTCCGGGTGGAGTTCCCACTCCCCCGGATGAAATGTCTGACGACTCAGAAAATCCGCTTCCCAATTTTCCACTCCTGGGATGTGGATTGCAGACAAGTGGCAGGAGTGAGTCTCCGCCCATTGAATTATTTTGGTCACTTCTTCCATCGCCAGGGAACTCCTTGTTCCCCCCTGATGGTTGATATACGCAACAGTCATCATGTTGTCTGATTGAAACCGTATGAATTTGGCCTTTGCTAGCTGAGGCCAAGCCTTGAGAGCATTGAATATCGCTCTCAGTTCCAGAATATTTATCGGGAGAAGAGATTCTTCCCGAGACCAAAGACCCTGAGCTTTCAGGGGTTCCCAGACCGCGCCCCAGCCCACCAGACTGGCGTCGGTCGTGACAATGACCCACTCTGGTCTGCGGAAGCTCATCCCTTGTGACAGGTTGTCCAGGGTCAGCCACCAACGGAGTGAATCTCTGGTCCTCTGATCTACTTGTATCGTCGGAGACAAGTCTGTATAATCCCCATTCCACTGACTGAGCATGCACAGTTGTAATGGTCTGAGATGAATTCGCGCAAAAGGAACTATGTCCATTGCCGCGACCATCAAACCTATTACTTCCATGCACTGCGCTATGGAAGGAAGAAGAACAGAATGAAGTACTTGACAAGAGCTTAGAAGTTTTGATTTTCTGGCCTCTGTCAGAAAAATCCTCATTTCTAAGGAGTCTATTATTGTTCCCAAGAAGGGAACTCTTGTTGACGGAGATAGAGAACTTTTTTCTACGTTCACTTTCCACCCGTGAGATCTGAGAAAGGCCAGGACAATGTCCGTATGAGCCTTTGCTTGTGGTAGAGACGACGCTTGAATCAGTATGTCGTCCAAGTAAGGTACTACTGCAATGCCCCTTGGTCTTAGCACCGCTAGAAGGGACCCTAGTACCTTTGTGAAAATTCTTGGAGCAGTGGCTAATCCGAATGGAAGTGCCACAAACTGGTAATGCTTGTCCAGAAAGGCAAACCTTAGGAACCGATGATGTTCCTTGTGGATAGGAATATGTAGATACGCATCCTTTAAATCCACCGTGGTCATGAATTGACCTTCCTGGATGGTAGGAAGAATTGTCCGAATGGTTTCCATTTTGAACGATGGAACCTTGAGAAATTTGTTTAGGATCTTGAGATCTAAGATTGGTCTGAATGTTCCCTCTTTTTTGGATTGGAGTAGAATCCCATCCCTTGTTCTCCTAATGGAACAGGATGAATCACTCCCATTTTTAACAGGTCTTCTACACAATGTAAGAATGCCTGTCTTTTTATGTGGTCTGAAGACAATTGAGACCTGTGGAACCTCCCCCTTGGGGGTAGCTCCTTGAATTCCAGAAGATAACCTTGGGAGACTATTTCTAGCGCCCAAGGATCCAGAACATCTCTTGCCCAAGCCTGAGCGAAGAGAGAAAGTCTGCCCCCCACCAGACCCGGTCCCGGATCGGGGGCCAACATCTCATGCTGTCTTGGTAGCAGTGGCAGGTTTCTTGGCCTGCTTACCTTTGTTCCAGCCTTGCATTGGCCTCCAGGCTGGCTTGGTTTGAGAAGTATTACCCTCTTGCTTAGAGGATGTAGAACTTGGGGCTGGTCCGTTTCTGCGAAAGGGACGAAAATTTGGTTTATTTTTAGCCTTGAAAGACCTATCCTGAGGAAGGGCGTGGCCCTTACCCCCAGTGATATCTGAAATAATCTCTTTCAAGTCAGGGCCAAACAGCGTTTTCCCCTTGAAAGGTATGTTAAGCAATTTGTTCTTGGAAGACGCATCCGCTGACCAAGATTTTAGCCAAAGCGCTCTGCGCGCCACAATAGCAAACCCCCAATTTTTCGCCGCTAATCTAGCCAATTGCAAAGTGGCGTCCAAAGTAAAAGAGTTATCCAATTTAAGAGCATGAATTCTGTCCATAATCTCCTCATAAGAAGAATCTTTATTGAGCGACTTTTCTAGTTCATCGAACCAGAAACACGCTGCTGTAGTGACAGGAACAATGCATGAAATTGGTTGTAGAAGGTAACCTTGCTGAACAAACATCTTTTTAAGCAAACCCTCTAATTTTTTATCCATAGGATCTTTGAAAGCACAACTATCTTCTATAGGGATAGTAGTGCGTTTATTTCGAGTAGAAACCGCCCCCTCGACCTTGGGGACTGTCTGCCATAAGTCCTTTCTGGGGTCGACCATAGGAAACAATTTCTTAAATATAGGGGGAGGGACAAAAGGTATGCCGGGCCTTTCCCATTCTTTGTTTACAATGTCCGCCACCCGCTTGGGTATAGGAAAAGCTTCGGGGGGCCCCGGGACCTCTAGGAACTTGTCCATCTTACATAATTTCTCTGGAATGACCAAATTGTCACAATCATCCAGAGTAGATAACACCTCCTTAAGCAGAGCGCGGAGATGTTCCAATTTAAATTTGAATGTAATCACATCAGGTTCAGCTTGTTGAGAAATTTTCCCTGAATCTGAAATTTCTCCCTCAGACAAAACCTCCCTGGCCCCCTCAGACTGGTGTAGGGGCATGTCAGAACCATTATCATCAGCGTCCTCATGCTCTTCGGTATTTTCTAAAACAGAGCAGTCGCGCTTTCGCTGATAAGTGGGCATTTTGGCTAAAATGTTTTTGATAGAATTATCCATTACAGCCGTTAATTGTTGCATAGTAAGGAGTATTGGCGCACTAGATGTACTAGGGGCCTCCTGTGTGGGCAAGACTGGCGTAGACGAAGGAGGGGAAGATGCAGTACCATGCTTACTCCCCTCACTTGAGGAATCATCTTGGGCATCATTTTCTCTAAATTTTGTGTCACATACATCACATCTATTTAAATGAGAAGGAACCTTGGCTTCCTCACATACAGAACATAGTCTATCTGATAGTTCAGACATGTTAAACAGGCATACACTTGATAACAAAGTACAAAAAACGTTTTAAAATAAAACCGTTACTGTCACTTTAAATTTTAAACTGAACACACTTTATTACTGAATATGTGAAAAAGTATGAAGGAATTGTTTCACCACAGTGTCTTAAAGCCTTAAAAGTATTGCACACCAAATTTGAAAGCTTTAACTCTTAAAATAACGGAACCGGAGCCGTTTTTATATTTAACCCCTATACAGTCCCTGGTATCTGCTTTGCTGAGACCCAACCAAGCCCAGAGGGGAATACGATACCAAATGACGCCTTCAGTAAGCTTTTTCTATGTATCTGAGCTCCTCACACATGCATCTGCATGCCTTGCTTCCCAAAAACAACTGCGCATTAGTGGCGCGAAAATGAGGCTCTGCCTATGATTAGAGAAGGCCCCCAGTGAAAAAGGTGTCCAATACAGTGCCTGCCGGTTATTTAACATAATTCCCAAGAATAAAATAACTCCTCAAAGCTAAAAACTATTAAAAATGCTTATAAATCAATCGTTTTAGCCCAGAAAAATGTCTACCAGTCTTTAAAGCCCTTGTGAAGCCCTTTATTCTTATTTAATAAAAATGGCTTACCGGATCCCATAGGGAAAATGACAGCTTCCAGCATTACCAAGTCTTGTTAGAAATGTGTCATACCTCAAGCAGCAAAAGTCTGCTCACTGTTTCCCCCAACTGAAGTTAATTCCTCTCAACAGTCCTGTGTGGAAACAGCCATCGATTTTAGTAACGGTTGCTAAAATCATTTTCCTCTTACAAACAGAAATCTTCATCTCTTTTCTGTTTCAGAGTAAATAGTACATACCAGCACTATTTTAAAATAACAAACTCTTGATTGAAGAATAAAAACTACATTTAAACACCAAAAAACTCTAAGCCATCTCCGTGGAGATGTTGCCTGTACAACGGCAAAGAGAATGACTGGGGAAGGCGGAGCCTAGGAGGGATCATGTGACCAGCTTTGCTGGGCTCTTTGCCATTTCCTGTTGGGGAAGAGAATATCCCACAAGTAAGGATGACGCCGTGGACCGGACACACCTATGTTGGAGAAATACATTCAGTGTACACACACTCATCAGCCTAATACCAGTCGCTATCACTGCATTTAAGGCTGAACTTACTTTACATTGGTATCAGCAGTATTTTCTCAGTCAATTCCATTCCTCAGAAAAATAATTACTGCACATACCTCATTTGCAGGGGGACCCTGCATGCTATTCCCCTTCTCTGAAGTTACCTCACTCCTCAGATGAGAACAGCCAGTGGATCTTAGTTACGTCTGCTAAGATCATAGAAAACGCAGGCAGATTCTTCTTCTAATGCTGCCTGAGAACAAACAGCACACTCCGGTGCCATTTAAAATAACAAACTTTTGATTGTAGAAATAAACTAAGTTAAAAAACACCACAGACCTCTCACAGCGACCTATCTAGTTAGGCTGCAAGAGAATGACTGAATATGACATGTGAGGGGAGGAGCTATGTAGCAAGCTCTGCTGGGTGATCCTCTTGCAGCTTCCTGTTAGGAAGAGATATATTCCATAAGTAATGGATGACCCGTGGACTGACTACACTTAACAAGAGAAACCTCTATTATCCTATAGGGAAGGTGGGAAGGTGGTATATAACCTAAACCTCTTGGTGTATTCCTAGGTGCACCAGTAGGTAGTGTCTAATGCCTATATAAAGTAGTTTATATTGTAGATAGGGGAAAGAAGCATTATAGTGGCACACTTGAAGGTTATGATACCTAGTGAATGTAAATGGAAGGTATATATATTTTTTATTATTTATTATTACCAAAATAGACCAAAAAATTTAATTAAAATATAGCTTTTATTCAATATGCGTTAAAAAAGGTATTGTGGACCATGCCACCAATAAAACCAGTGTATGTAGATTGTGTGTTAGTGTAAATTAAAAACGTTATCAATGATGAGCACTGCTAATCCTCCAAAGAAAACAGAGTATTGTTTGTCAAATAGTCAATTAAAGGAAAATGTGTACATTCAGTATATAATACCCCTAAGTAAGATATATTCTTGCCCTCACGATCAGTAAGGATCAGTGCTATATATCTATGGTAAGGGCTGTAACGCAATAGTAATAAGCTTAAACAATAAGGGTATATAGGTATAGGCACACCTGTGTATTGCTATCTATATAATCTCAGTAGTATCGTTTGTCCACAGCCAAATAGGCCAACAATTAGACCGCTAAATTCTATTTATATTAACTATTATTTTACAATAAAACGGAGGACAAGCAGTGCATATGCCTAAGGGGTATGCACTGCTTGTCCTCCGTTTTATTGTAAAATAATAGTTAATAATATAAATAGAATTTAGCGGTCTAATTGTTGGCCTATTTGGCAATAAGGTTTCATAACTTTAAACTCACCGTACTGTTTAATAATAAGTAATCATTGTGGGGCTTACTATCTCCCCTATGGGAGATCGCTTTGAATAGATTGATTTAAAATACAGTGGGGTAATTGAGTGTCAATCTGACCGCTATACACCAAATGCTACATACTACTCTCTAAGTAATTTATTTCTACCTACTTCATAACTGTAACGCAAGTCGCTACGGACTTAATAGTTAACATAAGATGAGTGTTTACTTATGAGCGCACTGTTTTGCTACAAGCTTATATGCTGTGGACAAACGATACTACTGAGATTATATAGATAGCAATACACAGGTGTGCCTATACCTATATACCCTTATTGTTTAAGCTTATTACTATTGCGTTACAGCCCTTACCATAGATATATAGCACTGATCCTTACTGATCGTGAGGGCAAGAATATATCTTACTTAGGGGTATTATATACTGAATGTACACATTTTCCTTTAATTGACTATTTGACAAACAATACTCTGTTTTGTCTTTGGAGGATTAGCAGCGCTCATCATTGATAACGTTTTTAATTTACACTAACACACAATCTACATACACTGGTTTTATTGGTGGCATGGTCCACAATACCTTTTTTAACGCATATTGAATAAAAGCTATATTTTAATTTAATTTTTTGGTCTATTTTGGTAATAATAAATAATAAAAAATATATCTACCTCCCATTTACATTCACTAGGTATCATAACCTTAAGTGTGCCACTATAATGCTTCTTTCCCCTATCTACAATATAAACTAAGTTTACAGGGCTTGCAATACATATTGAATGGCACGTTTCCTCCGTTTGTTATTTCTAAAGCAGTATGGAGAGGAAACTCTAGAAAGCGCGTCTTAATATGCGTTATTGCAATATTCTTACTTTTGTATCTAAATCACTGGCAGAGCTCAGTTTCTCCTGTCAGTACATTAATAATTAGGTGCATAGGGGCTGGAAACAGGACGCCAGTTAGAGGAAAATTTACTTATCTGTTACATCTGGTTACTAATTTTTTTTTCTCATCTACCGACTCCTCAATAAGACATTTCTGTCTTCCAAGCTTGGGTTCAAGATGAGAGATCTTTTACTCTCACTCAGACCTACCTATGCTGCACTGACGAATACAATGAATACTCTTTAAATATAGCACAGCTTTGTTAGTGTTGTGAGTTTTTGATGTATCCATCTCATTGTTACTAATGCACAATTCTCTGCAATGAAAAGCTTTCATTGCTGTCAAAAAGGCAAGTGTGTGTGATTCTTTATCATTGTACATAAAATGTGGCATATGAATACAAATCTAAATTTACAAATACATATTTATTTTTTAGAATAAAAATCCTTAATTTCAAAATATTTTTTTTTTTTTAAGAAGTACAATCTTTTTTGGAAAAACAATACCATTTTTTTCTTTTGGAAGTGTGATTCTTTATCATTGTGCATAGTTGTGACAAACGAATACAAGTCTAAATTTGTAAATACTTTTTTTTTTTTGGAAGCACAATTAATTTTTGTAATTAGATATTGACGGCAGATAAGAGCCATAGGCCCAGCAAGTCTGCCCGACCTTACCTAACAGTATAAACTTATCTAGTTCGTAGGATAGCCCTATGCTTGTCCCATGCATTTTTAAAGTCCCCCACAGTGTTTGTTGCTACTACCTCTTGAGGAAGTTTATTCCATAAATCAATCACTCTTTCTGTAAAGAAGTGCTTCCTCAAATTACTTCTGAATCTACTACCCTTTAGCTTGAGCTCATGACCCCTTGTTCTTGAATTTTCCATTTTATGTAAAATACCCACAGCCTCAGTTTTACTAAACCCTTTAATGTACTTGAAAGTTGCTATCATATCACCTCTTTCCCTTCTCTCCTCTAAGCTATACATATTTAGGTCATTGAGCCTGTCCTGGTAAGTTTTATTTTTTAGACCATGTACCATTTTGGTAGCCCTCCTTTGCACAGATTCAAGTTTGTTAATATCCTTCTGAAGGAAAGGCCTCCAGAACTGCACACAATACTCAAGATGAGGCCTAACTAATGATCTATAAAGTGGCATAAGAACCTTACTATTTCTGCTGCAAATACCTCTACCAATACATCCAAGCATTCTGCTAGCCTTACTCGCTGCATTACTACATTGTTTACTAAGTTTTAAATCATCTGAAATAATAATTCCCAAGTCCTGTTCCTCGTCTGTAACAGTCAGTAAAGTGTCATTGAGTCTGTAATTAACATTTGGATTTTTCTTCCCTAAATGCATTATTTTACACTTTGCTGTGTTATACTTTAGACCCCAGTCGTTTGTCCAATCCTCCAATTGTTGTATATCACTTCTCATTTTGTCTACCCCCCCTGGAACATCCACTCTGTTGCAAATTTTTGTATCATCTGCAAAGAGACATACTTTCCCCTGTAGCCCTTTGCCGATATCGCAGATAAATATGTTAAACAAAACAGGCCCCAGAACTGACCCCTGAGGAACACCACTAGTAACAGCCCCCTCTGCTGAATGAACTCCATTTACTAAGACACTTTG